>NC_045154.1:30845535-30848035 GCF_900700415.2 Clupea harengus
GTTTTGCTTGAAATCAAATAAGCCCGAGCGTATTCTCCCGGGTCAGCGTGGGTTTCCGTGCAGGTCAGCTGGGTCCTTCCTGTCCTCTGGTCCTTTCTCTTGTTCGGTTCTTCCTCTCTGGTATGGAAAATGGGGAACGTATGAAGAGCGTCTGAGGGCCCCGCGGGCAGCGGGGCATGCTGTCTGACATCCTGAAGACTATTAACATGTCACCCCCCACCCCCCCCACCCACCCCCATCACGGACTTTCCTGTCCCCTTATTAGGCCCCTTGGATCAATCAGCGAGGTCATCGGCTTGCTTTCATTCGCCGCCCTCCGAGGAAAGCATCCGACTGCTCCACCGCACTGCTTGTCTGTGTGTGTGTGTGATGTGTGTGTGTGTGTGTGTGTAGGTGTGTGTGTGTGTGTGTGTGTGTGTGTGTGTGTGCGTGTGTGTGTGTGTGTAGGTGTGTGTGTGTGTGTGCGTGTGTGTGTGTGTGTGTGTGTGTGTGTGTGTGCGTGTGTGCGTGTGTGTGTGTGTGATGTGTGCGTGTGTGTGTGTGTGTGTGTGTGTGTGCGTGTGTGTGTGTGTGATGTGTGTGTGTGTGTGTGTGTGTGTGTGATGTGTGCGTGTGTGTGTGTGTGTGTGTGTGTGTGTGTGTGTGTGTGTGTGGTGGAGAAAAGCCCAGATCAGCTCCTCCAGCGGGGCATACAGGGCTGGAGGAGTGCCACTCCAGGCTCTCGCAGATATTGCTGCCTGCTGGCTCCACCACACACCACTGCTCGAGGACAGAGAGAGAGAGAGAGAGAGAGAGAGAGAGAGGGAGAGAGAGAGAGAGAGAGAGAGAGAGAGAGAGAGAGTAGTAGACACATAGGTTGTTTGTCAGGCTTGTGGATGGGTCAAATGGTATTTGTGTTCAGAGCTTCCATGTGCAATTGTGTGTATGTGAAACATCTCAGTAGGTGTGCATTATTCATGAATGTTTGTGTGTGTGTGTGTGTGTGTGTGAGAGAGAGAGCCTGTGTGTCACTCTATGTATGTATGTGTGTATGTATGTGTGCTCATGGGCAAACATCTTCAGACATCTTGAGACTTCATGTAAGTGTTTGTGTATATGTGTGTGTGTGGGGGGGGGGGGGGGGGGTCATATGGTAGTGTGTTTGTCGAGCAGTCTTCCTCTTTACAGTGGGAGGTCAACTGAGCGGTGTGGTCTCGCTCCGCAGGTTCCCACTGATGAATCGCTCTCGGCAGCGTAGTGTGATATCGACTGGGAGAATACATTACCCTTCATGATCCGCTCAATTAACACAAGGCTCAGCGTAATGATGAATCACTCGCCCCAATAACGCCTCAGGAACACCGGCAACAACCAGGAAAAATGAGCGTACAGATTTCCTATGATCCCTCCCATGTCACTCAACAGAGGGTTGTGAAGCGCGGAGTGTGTGTGTGTGTGTGTGTGTGTGTGTGTGTGTGTGTGTGTGTGTGTGTGTGTGCGTGTGTGTGTGTGTGTGTGTGTGTGTGTGTGTGTGTAAAGTATTCAGATGATGAGCAGTGCTGATGTGTGTTGCTCTGCATGTTGTGTCTCCGCAGGATGTGGATGTGGAAACAACAGAGAGTGGCAGAGGACGAAGCCCGTATGACCCTAACAGCCCCATCACCGCCACCAGCTCCCGTAAGCTCATATTGCCCCTGCAGTGCATTCTGGGTGCTCACCACCAAACCACAAACCAGTATGGAAATCATTTAAAGATGTCACATACCATGTGTTGCACTTACAGGCTATACGAATGAAAAAACTACAATGGTACATTCTATATTTTTATCCACATACGCTTTCAGAACCTCGGGTATATGTTTATCAAAAATGTCCATACATATTTATTTCACATGTACTCCTGTCATTGCAGTCATTCAATCAAAGCATTGTAGGTTACCTCGACAACCCGATCAGGGGGATGCTTTTAATAGGGTAGCTCAATGCTGGAGAATGGGGGGACTTTTGAAAATACTGTGACCCTGCTTCAGACATCCGTCTGTCTCTGTTTCTCTTCGCTAATGCCTGCAGCGTGCTAAGCATGTCTGAAGCTCTGAAAGGCAGCGGGCTTTTGATTTTGACTGACATATACGCAAGTGGCTTCAAGCACATTAGCTGCCAAAAGCAATAGAGTGGTAAGGCATTTTGGCAGCTAAATTCTGTAACTCCCTCCATCTTAAGAGCCCAAGCCTGGGAAAAGCCCAAAGGCAATAGAGCAACATTAATTCTATATCTGGCATGTACCGCCCCACCACCACCACCACCACCACACACACCAACCATTTCCATCCTCACCCACACTCCCTCTCTTTCTCTCTTGCCTTTTATCTCCTTCTCTCCCGATGTCTATGGGATTGTGCTTTTCACCTCAGGCACTCATCTTAGGAAAAGGTTTTCGGTGGTTCCACCTCATTTCTGTTTGTGCCGGGCTCATGTATATAAAGCACCTCTAGCTAAAAACCCCTCAGCTCCCTCGGATAAC
>NC_045154.1:30855535-30873035 GCF_900700415.2 Clupea harengus
TAAATGAAATCAGTCTTCAAATTTGACATTATTTTCAGAGTTTGCATTGTAAAATGTTAATACTGCATATGGGAATGAAATGCTATGGGTTATTAGCATGAAGTCATTCACTGTGTTGTCTTGAATTGAATATTGACCCACTTGACATAATATCAGATACATATGAAAAACATTGGTTCACTAAAAAAAGGCTTTTAATCACAGTTAACAATGCACTGTTTAATGTAAACGTAGTAGTTGGATATAGACCTTCAGCAGATGTTCGCTTTGCTCTTAACTTACAGTAAAGGCTACCTGGATCCAGGATCCTTTTTCAGTTCTCAAGTATTTATGTTAGTTTTGCCCGTTACAGTTACTGACAACTTCACCGGACTCCCGTGTGGGCAGAGCCTCGCATGCCGAGGCCGATTTTTCTTTTCTCGTGTCCTTAGCTGGCTTAGCCCTGTCCACAGCAGAACTGATTATGCTCGCATCAGGATTCTTTCTTCTTTATCCAGGCAAGATCAGGCCTTTGTGTCTTTCTCTTCTCTCCACTTACACAATCAACATGATGATTATCTGCTCCCTTTGGCATGGCAGCCCCATGGATATAATTACCCGGGCCTGGGTTTGGGAGGATTTGCTCTCTCAGTTATTGCTCTCTCTGCGCTCATCTCGTAGTTATTGCTCTTCTGCGCTGCAGCAATGTAAATCTTGAATGAAATAAATAAGTGTTTGCCAAACCTGTGGCAGCTGACCTTTTCGGAGCGAGTGCACCAGAGCTGTGTCCAACAGCAGTGAAATCCTAATTACCTGCTGCAGCCTGGAAGCCAACATAAGAGCGAGCAGGAGAATAAGGCAGAGGTCCTGCTATGCTCATGTTGAAACACTGAAGTAAAAATGTTGATAAGCTCGCCCTTTTTGGCCACATTTTTGGAGTACCAGTAAAGATGCAAAGCTGAGTCAGAACTCATTTTAATATTGTTGTTATGCTTGTCCTTTCTCTCTCTCTCTCTCTCTCTCTCTCTCTCTCTCTCTCTCTCTCTATCTCTTTCTCTCTCTCTCTATCTCTTTCTCTCTCTCTCTATCTCTCTCTCTTTATCTCTCTCTCTCTCTCTCTCTCTATCTCTCTCTCTCTCTCTCTCTCTCTCTCTCTCTCTCTCTCTCTCTCTCTCTTGCGTGCGCTCCAGTGTGCCAGTAAGATAAATGGAGGGCAGTTCTCCAGTTCTAAGGACTTTCCAGACGAGGTTCTGCGTTTTGTGCGTACCCACCCACTGATGTTTAACGCGGTGCGGCCTCGTCAGGACCGGCCCATCCTGCTGGAGACCGGCGGCCGCAACTTCACCCAGCTGGCCGTGGACCATGTGGAGGCAGAGGACGGACACTATAACGTGCTCTACATCGGCACTGGTGAGCTTTACACACACACACACACACACACACACACACACACAGGTACGTAGAAAATATAAATACATATACACAAATATAAATACATAAATATGAAAACATTTACATTCATGTGCAGAGAACACAGTCCCCACATCTTCTCAACCTTTCCTGAAATGAAAACATTTACATTCATGTGCAGAGAACACAGTCCCCACATCTTCTCAACCTTTCCTGAAATGAAAACATTTACATTCATGTGCAGAGAACACAGTCCCCACATCTTCTCAACCTTTCCTGAAATGCGTAGAACCTATCATGACCACCAGCTGCGATCCCTGTTGGAGTCAAACGGAGCCACTCTCCCTAAGCTTTTAATCAAGCCTGGAGTTGGTTTCTGTTTGTTGTTGTTGTTGTTGTTGTTTTTTTATTCACAACACAGTCCACCCGCTTATCAGCTTTTAACAGGCTTACAAAGAGGCCCTCTAACAATAAAGAGGTCACAATATCAAAACACATGCAGCGGCTCTGGACACTCTTCGTGACTGTGGGTTAATCACAATGACAGGCAAAAACCCGCTATCATCTCCCTTCCCCTTCCTCTTACTCTGCAGATAAATCTGTTGTGCTGAAATACATCACTATCTACAACAAAGAGTCTGACACCATGGAGGAGGTGCTCCTGGAGGAGCTGCAAGTGTTTAAAGTAAGTGTTGCAACAAAAAATCCAGTGGTGTTTGCTATTTGCGCGGCTAGCTTAATGATAGCGCTCGCAGCCAGATGGTCTGGGCGCAGAATTTACAGGAAAGATGTAGTACGTCAGTGAGTCCACAGCCTACGCCTCTTTCACACAAATAGCTGGGAGGAAAGAGCTGTTATTGTTCTTATCTATGAGGAGTGTTGCTGAAAAAAAAGAAAATATTTCAAATGGTAGTGAACACATATGCTGCTGATGTTGGGGGGAAAAATATTCAGAGAATTTCTCTAGTTTGCGTTAAAGGCTTCTTCTGGGGATTGTGAAATGCATTTTATATAACATGCTTGAGGATAATTGATTCAGCATGGTCCTTGTGGCAGTGTAATTAACAATGACAAAAAGCTATCCAAAAGAGGCAGTAAACAATGTATCTTCCACTGGGGTATAAATTCTCTGCAGTGATTTTAGAGACTTTTTAATGCTGAAGGGATGGGTGTGTGTGTGTGTGTGTGTGTGTGTGTGTGTGTGTGTGTGTGTGTGTGTTCGGTTGGGGGGTATGGGGTTTTTTGGAGAAATTAGCATTCACAGTCAGCTAAAAATCCTCACCACTTACCACGGGAATTATTCCATTAGTGTTGCTAATTTATATTTGTTTCTCTTGTTTGCTTGTAGTGTTTCCTGTATAAATGTATATCTTTGAATAAATATCTTTTCACCTCCTCAGGAGCTGGTGCCAGTGACGGAGATCTTGATCTCCACTAAAAGGGTAAAGACTGCACTCACACACAGGCCATGCATTACTGTCAGCCAATGGATTGTGATGTACTGAGGACAATTTGTTGATTACAGTAATAGGACCTTCACGTTTGGCCTCCCACCACTAGATGGTGTAAATGAGCAGCACATGTTCGGCAGTAAACACAGACAGTGGAAATGGGCCACAGCTGCTGCAGGTCCGGTCACTCCACACCAAGCCCGGTCTCGAACCACTCCAATAATCAGCTACTGTTTTAAAATCTACCATAAAACCCCTGCACTGCATTTCACTCCAGTCAGCCCTTGCCATCCAATCAACTAAATCAGTGGCATTGTATTGTTGAAAGAATTTCTCCATCCAGAAATCCTATTTCATTAAATATCTTCTTTCTCAATGCTTCCCCTTTCACCTGTATTGTGCAGCAACAGCTGTACGTGGGGTCGGAGGTCGGCGTGGCACAGACGCGCCTGCACCAGTGTGACCTTTACGGCTCAGCGTGTGCGGACTGCTGCCTGGCACGTGACCCCTACTGTGCCTGGGATGGGGTCACCTGCTCACGATACTACCCTGCTGGTCACTACACCAAGAGCCGGTGAGAGCCCAACAACACAAGCATACATACACACGCACTCATCATCTCTCAAACGCACACACACACACACACACACACAGACACATACAGTGATCATGCACATAAGAAGTCGTACATTAAATGAAAAAATATGCAGTATATGTATCAATATGCATGGCACACCAATATCCAAGCGTGCAGCCACGTGGACACATTTTGGTGGAGTATTTAGACACACCCTTAACACAGCCTGGGCTGAGATAAGCAGAAACCCCCCTGTTGTGACCTGGAATAGGCAGCAGGCCTGAGGATGATGACATGACTACAAAAAACCTGGATCTAAATAGGCTGGTGCTCCAGCAATGGCTCTTCTGATTCTATGCATCGGAGTAAATAGTCCAGAGCTTCATTCACTTCATGCCTTAAGCATTTCCACTATTGAATGTGTCCTTTTAAGACACCAACGTCTTCCTTTCTTTGTATCTGATCCACCTTTCAGAATCCGTCCAGATGTTTCATGTCTTGAGCACTTTGTGAGGTGGACGACAGGTGGCACGGATGTGTCATAACAGGAGTTGTCAGGTGTCCCACAGTTAGAGAGGGGGCGGTGCTACATAGGCTTCACACCCTCATTTTAACACACAGCACCTGCCGACAGAATTTGTGGTGATACCTCGCTCTGAGCCAGAGAAAAGTAAATGTTGTAAAAAGGGTGGGCCTGGTTGTGAGACTGAGTGAGTGTGTCCGTACGCGTTCAGGTGTTCAATCTAAACACATTTATCACAGAGCAGATACCTTCCTCTTGCTGCAATTTCTGCTCAAGGTTATTAATTCAGCTGATACAGATATCTTACAAAGACAAAAAAATTTACAAATAATGATTTCGAGAGGAGCGTAGGCATTCTCTCTTCTAAATAATCTTCATTATTTGAATTCTTGTCCCAAGCTAAAACGGTCTTTGCTGACATTTATAATTGCTCCATGGCTAATAAAAATGACACCGTGACACAGCACCCATCCAGATGCCCCGCGGCTCCCGTGACCCACGACCCGTCTCTTACCATATCTGTCTATCAGCATCCCTTCTACCCGCTGCCAGCATCCCCAGGGAGTGGTCTGTAGGTCAGCCACTGTAGGAACGAGTCAGCACTGTGGTATGAAAATACACACCGATAGGTGTGTGTGTGTGTGAGAGTGCGTGTTTTGTGTGCCTCTGAGCTTGCCTGCGTGCACATGTGTGTGTCTGTGTGCGTGGATGGTTGTGGGGGTGTGTATACTGCCCTATGCAAGAAAGAAGCAGAGGGAGGAGGTAGAAAAACACGATAGATGAATAGATAGATAGATACATAGATAGATAGATAGATAGATAGATAGATAGATAGACAGACAGACAGACAGACAGACAGACAGACTGACTGACTGACTGACTGACTGACTGACTGACTGACTGACTGACTGACTGACTGACTGACAGACAGACACATAGAACGGAATAAGGAGGTTAAAACAACAAAGCCCTGTAGCTCACTAGCATTAGAGCTGTGATGTCGTCAGAAGCTGAGTGGCAGCAGCGGGCTCTCTCAGCGTGAGCACATCTCTCTCTGAGTGACACGTGGGCACGTGGGCACGTGGGCAGGTGGATGGCCTATGGCACTGATAGCGTGGACACTCATCCAAGCTGACGGCGTGCATGGGTGTTTCCCTAATCCTGCATCAGGAGCTCTGACACATGCCTCCCCCCCCCTACACACACACACACACACACACACACACACACACACAGACACACACACAGACACAGTCATACACCTCCTCCTCCTCCTCCTCCTCCCGGGCTGCCTAGTCACGTTCGCCTCTGTGCCGAGTTTGATTTCTCTCTCTCTCTCTCTGTCTTACTTAAACTCTCCCTGCTCATTCCTTTTTTCCACCATGTGTGTTTGTCTGTATGTGTCTGGTTTTAATTCCAATCTCGTTTGTCTTTCAGTCTTTTTATCCCCTCATCTGTTATTATGCCTCACAATCACTCCCCCATCTCCCTCTTTCAGGGATTGTTTTTTTTTGTGTGTGTGTGTCCCTGTCCTTGGTGATTTCACGCTTCACGCAGGTCTGGCGAGGGTGTCAAACAGTAGGGATGATTGACATTGCACAGAGCCAAGTGTCAGTGTTTTTACTGATTTCTTATGTGTGTGGGCTTGTTGTTTATCATTACAGGCGATTCAGGAGGCAGGACATCAAACATGGCAATGCTGTTCAGCAGTGTAATGGGCTTCAGATCACTGGTGAGCTGGCTGGTGGGGGTCTTTTGCTATGTGGGTGTGCGTGTGTATTTGTTTGTGAGTGTGTGTGTGTGTGTGTGTGAGAGAGAGAGAGAGAGAGAGAGAGAGAGAGAGAGAGAGAGAAAGGGAGGGACTGAGAGAGAAAGAGGAGAAGGTTAGAAAAACCCCTCAGACAGTGACAGAATAGAAATGGAGCAAGAGAAAAGAACAGAAAGAGACAGATAGGCGGGAAGAGAGGTTACAGATAGCATAAGAAAGAGTGGAAGGGTTTCATGATCAGTGAGGCTTTGTTTAACATTTTAAGATGGGAATATCCAATACCCTACATTATCTTAATACTGAGGTTATATGATATCTCTGGCTAATTGTCCAAAATAGCTTTCTAAAATAGTGAAAATATAATAATTAGCGAGCTAGCCTTCAGGCTAACCAACAGTATCTTACCAGCTAAACTATAATAGCTAGCAATCACATACTAGCTATACTATCACATACTGAATGATGAGAAAGACAACTAGCTATTGAAATAGAGCCATAGCATAGTTGTAGTTCATTATGTTATTCTATCAAACAAGCCATGGCAAGAAAGCTGAATTGCATTGGGGGAATGAACCATTTTTTGTGACTGTGAATTCTGTGACTAAAAACAACCCATCAGCAAGCTAGTGCCTTGATTAAACCACATCTGCCTAATGTTGAACACATATTTATGCGCAGCGTCAGATAATGTATACAAAATAAACAAATAGCAAATTCATTCACTTTAACATGAAATATTGTGAATATAGGTAATTTATTGCTAACATGAAAACATCTTACAATTTTCTCAAAACCTACACAGACACAGGCAAATCTGCACAACCATCCAAATCCAATCCAAATACAATCAGAATAGAGGGATTAAAAAAAAAAGAAACGTTTTAATTTGTACTGTATGTTCAGGGCAATCTACATTATTTTGAACTAAAACCATGGTACTGTTACAGATTACACTGTCACACACACACACTGTCACGGTGAGAAAACACTTGTCAAGAGACATGCAAAACAATACCGTCGAACACCTTTGCACTGACAAATAAGGAGTGCAAAAGAGAAGAGTTCAGACATTTCCTATGCTTTATTTCTAACAAACAATAGTATGTAATGTAATTGAATGTAATTGAAATCATCATTGTCAATATTGTAACTCTTCTCTGGTCTGTGTTTGAGCCCTATAATTTCAATTTCACACAGGTATCCTGTCCTAGACTAACCCCAAAACTTAGTTACACAAACTATAATTGAGATATTTTGCTTCAACATTAAACTCATCTTATTCAAACTCATTTGCTTTCTCTAACATTACAATGCACTTCCTGAAACCAAGACAGTATCTAATATGTAACACAAACATTCTGGGCCATTACCATGATGGCTTTTAGATGACCACCTGCTCCTCTCCTGGGGTTTGTAATATTCAAACCCAGTGGGGGGTCTGACCTGACTCAGAGCCAGCCCCAGGGTTCTGATGAGCCCCCTCCCCCAGCACAGCCGTTCTGGAGCAGCAGGTCCAGAACCAGTGCTCTGGTTTGTAATCTAAAGCAGAGCAGTGCATATCAGGATTGTGGAAAAGGGGGACAGTGAAAGGCTGTGAAAATACAAGTTCTGATCTCGCCTGGCAAGCATTCACATAACAAGAGAGAGCGCGGCTCCAAAGAAAGGTTAACATAACCCTGTGGATTTGAATGATGTGGAAATGCAATCAACATGTCCAGTGTTGTTTATTTTTGTACTGGATTTGGTGTGTATGTGTGTGCATGCAAATAAATACTGTGTGCACTGTAAGTGTGTGTGTGTGTGTGTGTGTCTGTGTATACACACTTGACTTGCGTGCATTGACAGACACACACACCTACTCACACAAATGCACAAAAACAGACGCACACACTCACACACACATCCATCAGTACCAACATCTGAGCCTTGGCAATTACCAGTATGAAATCACAATTAATCGCCATGGCAATGGAAACCATATTTCAGAATATGAAATTACCTTCAACCATTTTCCTTCTTTATTTGTTTATATATTTATTCATGTCCAATTGCTCCATTGTACTGCACATGAAATGACAATACTCATTTATTTCAGACAGATGGGAAAGATAATGAATTCCCATCATGTTCTCCATCCACTTGTTCCTCTGCAATTGAACTTTTATTGTTATGCTCTTCAGACCAGTGACACTGTATATAAAAATGTAATATTTTGGGTTCTGCAGCCCATTGGTATGAACAGATCCCATTGTAAAGATGAGCATGAGTGCACATGAGATAGAGAGAGAGAGAGAGAAAGAGAGGGTAGTGGCAGAGAGAGAGAGAGAGAGAGAGAGAGAGAGAGAGAGAGAGAAAGAGAGGTGGGGTAGTGGGAGAGAGTGGAAACTGATATAGAGAGTGAGAAGAAAATCAATCCTTCTTCAAGTGAAGGACAGATGTGTAGTGAGTGCCTATCATCATAGAAGTGACAGAACTTTAGAAAAGCTTAAGTCAAGACCAACACCCGTGTGTGTGTGTGTGTGTGTGTGTGTGTGTGTGTGTGTGTGTGTGTGTGTGTGTGTGTGTGTGTGTGTGTGTGTGTGTGTGTGTGTGTGTGTGTGTGTGTGTGTGTGTTGTAGAGGACCACAGAGGCAGAGCTGCGGAGAAGCTGGTATATGGGGTGGAGAATAACAGCACTCTGCTGGAGTGCAGCCCCAGATCCCTGCAGGCCAGACTCCTTTGGTTTCTGCTGAGAGGAACTGACATGGAGGAGGTGAGCTACACACACCCACCCACACCGAACACACACACTCACATACACACACACACACACCTAACACACACACGCACACAAACTGGATGCACCTTGCTGTCAAAAGCCTCAATTGGGTCTGAAGTTTTAACCCGAGTTGGACATAACCTGTCAACCTTCTGTCCAAGACCGACCATATCTGACAAACCATACTGAGCTTGAATTCAAGCTTGACTTTCACCCAGTTAATGGTTTACTGATCCCGGCCCAATGTTAATTCAGAGACCAAGAAAAAAATTGACATTTTTTTATTAATTAGATGGAATCATTGTTGAAATTATTATCAATGAGCTACATTACATTTTCCCAAGATATATCTGCCACTGTGAACCATAAAACCATCTCGTCAATGGCAAATAGTCCATTTTTTCCCCTCAAAGTGCTTCAAATTGCCGTTATTTGGAATGCATGAAGTGATAAGTGTTCACTCTCAGCTATTAACCATGGCACTCTGGAGAGAGGACATTTAATAGCACCTGTTAGCAGACCACAGGGTGTGATACATATGAGACTTATGATAGCATCTGTCTTCTCCGCCCTCTCTTCCAGCTCCACTATACATCAAAGCATTTGTGTGGGTTTCAGGTCTGGCCTCGTGTCTGTGTGGAACCCTGGGAAGGCTCTCTTATCTTCAATTTCCATCCAGTCTTAAGAAATGCTAATGCATGGCTCCTGTGTGGAGGCCTTGAGCGTAACCTTACAATCAGTCTTTAATGAACGCATTTAAACCACAGGGCAGAGGGACTGTTATGGCCGCCTCGAGCCTTTTATAAGCCAATTAACTTCAGCGTGCCAAATAACTACATTGGAACAACCTGGCCAGAGGAAAACTGCCTGCTGATAAAGAGCCACTTGTTCTGTTTGAAGTTGGGCTAATGTAAGGAGAAAAAAAGAACTTGCTGCATCCTTGAGCCTGGCTCCCGCCTTTTGCTCCCAGCTCAGTTTCCACCAGAATAATAGTCTGGGACTGATATAACGTCCAGTTGGGTTGGCCAAGCGCAAAGACGTTGAAGTGAAGCATTTGTTTAATTTGTATAGTTACAACAATGGCAGCAGTGCTACAGCTTGACGAAGCGATGCAAACAGTAATAGCAACGCTACAAAACATTGGAGAATTAAAGTCAGAGCAAGAATAAAGAGTGCATTTATTCATCTCGGGCAAAGACACTGTTACCTTACTGCCGACGGGGTTTGGGAAAAGACTAATATATCAGCTTGCATTGTTAGTGGTGGTGGTCAATGCCGATTGGTTAACGGCTGGTCCAGTGGTTGCAAAATGAATCCAAAGTCTACGCCCATTAATATGTAACAACTGGAAACCATCCCCAATAGAGCAAGGCCAGATCCTCTTCAAGAACTGAATTTGGGTCCGGCTATACCAGGCTAAATATTCCTGTCTGTAAGATGCCACTCAGAAACCTGGGTACACCTTTGCCTTTGTTTATAGCTTTCTTATTTATATAACCTATATGCATTCTATAAAATATCTGTACTTCATAATACATGTCTGATTTATAGTCAGAATAAAAGGTTAATCATCATATTAATAGAAATGAATCATCGAGAACTGAATAATTCATGGTCCCCCTCCATTCAAATCTAAAATCATGACAAAGCAACAGAAGCCACACATCCATTAAGATGTGCTAGTAGTATGACACCGTAAAGCATGCAATGAAAGTGCTCTTGGTAACATGCGTCTGCTGAAATCTCGTCAGATCCCTGGGGATGAGCGGGTGGTGAGGACCAGCCACGGGCTCCTGTTCCTGCGTGTGCGCAGGGCCGACGCCGGCACCTACCTCTGCCAGTCGGTGGAGCACGGCTTCGTGCAGCCGCTGGCCCGCATCACCCTGGAGGTGCTGGAGGAGGAGCGTCTGGAGGGGCTCTTGCACAGAGGAGGCGGCGGCGGCGAAGGGAAAGAGGAGAGGGAGGATGTGAGCGACGGCGGTGGCCCTATGTACAGGTCATCCGCGGCCCTGCCCTGTCCCTTCCCCAGCCTCCCCAGCCTCCCCACGGGGCCGGCCACCTCCAAGCTGTGGTACAAGGAGTTTCTCCAGCTCATCGGCTACAGCAACTTCCAGCGCGTGGAGCAGTACTGCGAGCGCGTGTGGTGCTCGGCCTCGGACAAGAAGAAGAAGAAGATGAAGGCGCTGGCACCCAAGTGGAGGTTCCCCCAGGGTGCCGAGCGGCGTGCGAAACAGCGGGCACCGCGGCACACTCCAGATTAGAGTGATTTAAAAGCAAAGGGAGGCCGAGAAGGAGAGAGGGAGGGAGGGAGGGAGGGAGGGAGGGAGGGAGGGAGGGAGGATGAGGAATTGGGCAAAAAAAAAAGGAATGGAATCCAGACAGAAAACTGATAACAGTACCATGAACTTTGCCTCACAGCAGAGTTGTGGATAGCGCAGACATTTCAAACATAATCAGTGCTACAAATGTGGGAAGCAAATGGTGCAGTCTGTCTGCAGTGGGGAAGGGTTGAATTAGACCTGACATTCGTGACCACATTCACTCAAACTGCGAACAATGGAGGATAATAGGATAATGTGATAATCACATGCCTTCTTGCCTCCCCTTGTAAAGCTGGACTGATTTTAGACTTTGGGGAAATGAGGACATTTGGATGCCATTGCTGTTGCCATGGTTATGTCAATTTAACACAAATGCTCTGCAGGTCAACTCTCCTGTAACTGACAGACTGTGTGCAGGGCTTTCTTAGTATGTAGGCCTCTCTGTGCATTTCCCTGCCTGTTTTTTCTCTGCATATCCAGCTAGAAAGACTCAGAGGATATTACCCAACCTGTAACGACGTGAGCTGTGAGCTTTCACACAAAGACCACTGAAAAGAAGCATGGTACACTGACAGACTTGATTCTAAAGGCATGCCACTGAAAATTGTTTGATCTTTAGTAAGTCTAAAAGACTGAATGAAATGGGCTCATTGCCATAAGCTTTGGAGTCAGAGAGAGATCAGCTGAATTATTACGCACACCTCACATGTATTCCTCCAGCCTGTGTCATATTACTTAAATTATTATAATGGGTGTCCTGTGTGTCTTTGTTAGTGGTGTAGTGGTTTACCTTTACCGAAAAAAAAGAAACTGGAAATGCCATACTGTTGTGTAGTATAGAGTGCATCAAAGTAGGATTGTTTTAAATGTACTACTAATATCTTATTTAGTAACAGGCATGATGATTTCATTAGATATCAGACTTGTTTTCAGGTGACAAAAAGTATTTTTTCAGGTGATGAAATAAGCTCTATCTCACAGATCAACAAATCTCTGCTAATATGAATCTAATACTTGAACTTATCCTCAACAGCAGTTGATAAGTAAAAACCACTATAAATAAGTTCACTATTGCTTTTTGTCTGTGTGTGAAGTGTACATGGCGTATAGCATCATGTGTTTTGGATGTCATTGTCATGCTACGAGGGCACCTGTAAGATGTCAATAAATATTATTATAAATAGTCTGTGTGAGCCTTCAAATAAACAGCAAGTAGAAAGGAAGACCATCACAAAGTCAAGAAATGTAATTATTATATCATGTAAAATATATATCACCATGCTGTTTGTATGTGTGTGTGTGTGTGTGTGTGTGTGTGTGTGTGTGTGTGTGTGTGTGTGTGTGTGTGTGTGTGTGTGTGTGTGTGTGTGTGTGTGTGTGTGTGTGTGAGTCTGTGTGTGAGTCTGTGTGTTTCCCATTGTGTGTTGTCCCATCTCTGAGACACACAAATAGATAGAGAGAGATTAATGTCCTCTGGATAGGGTCCCCTCTCTTAGCCTGTTTGTGTGTGTGTGTGTGTGTGTGTGTGTGTGTGTCTGTGTGTTTGTGTGTGTGTGTGTGTGTGTGTGTGTTTGTGTGTGTTTCTATGTATGGGGTCCCCTCTCGTTGCCCATTGTCTTTGAATGTTTGTGTGTGTGTGTGTTTTTCTATGTCAGCTTGCATTTTTTACATGGTTGTGTGTGTGTGCAGGAACCTAACCGTACAGATCTGTGTGTATGTGGGTGCAAGTGTCTGTTCTTGTTGACTGGTCATGTTTTTTTCATGTCTATGTGTGTGTGTGTGTGTGTGTGTGTGTGTGTGTGTGTGTGTGTGTGTGTGTGTGTGTGTGTGTGTGTGTGTTTAAATTCCACCAAGGCTGTACTTTCTGACTTGATGGATGCACACGCTTTGTATTCACACAGCAGCCAGCGAGGGCTGGTACAGGTGTTATTATTCTCTGTTGTGGGGTGCAGCCTGGCTGTCAGACTTCATGGCTGCACTTCTCCTCCGCTCGCAGCTCACTCATGGAACTGCAGATGGGCCTCATAATTAGCAATATGGCTGACAGGCTCGCATGGCTGTGATTTATGCCACGTCTGAGGGGAAGAGTCGCCCCACTGAAACGATAGCTGATACGCTGAGATTAGAAACATTTGAGAGAATGGACTCCGTGAGGAACGGTTTGAGTCAGTAGGTATACATAAAGGAGTTGATTTTTTATTCATTTTCTGGGGTCCAGTCCACAGTATCCCATGGTGTAGAACAAATGTGTGTTTAAACATGCAGAATGGAATAGCTCATGCTTCCTTGCACATGACACTGTACCATAGCACAATGTACAATGGCATCAGCCTTTTTTCGTCTCAACAAATTGACCTTCCTACTACTCTCAATATTTGCAGTGTGGTCAACAAAACCAGCCCAGCCCAAAGCTGATTGGCCCCTGCTCGTAGTCTGCCTTTGGCATATTTGCCAAATATATTTGCTTACTTGGACAGCGGTTCATGAGCTTCCCCTCCAGGTGCCTTTTCTGTCTACCCTTATCAGTGCCTCTCACACCACATCGTCTGTGGACGTCAGCAGGGCAGGATAACAAGCCCTTCCCCAGTGACTTGCACTATTCCCCCCCAATATTCTCTTATATAAGATCAAGTCAGTGTCACAGAAAACATGTGGCTATACTGCTGAATGTCCAGCCATTAGCACATACATATCACATATCAATGTGCTCAGTGACCTTATCAGGGGTCTATTTTGGTTGTTTGGTTGTGGCATGTCTTCAGCCTCCAGCTAATGCTGTCATGCTACACCACTGCTGACCTAGAATGTCTGAGGGGAAACAAGTCTCATCAAAACAACACCGATTTCATTAGTTCCATCAAAACTTTACCTTTAACATTTGGAAATGAAACAACATTGTATGCATGGCAAAAACCAATACTATACATGTTATACATTTCTTTTTTTTCCTTTTTTTTTACACCAATATTCTTGCCTCCAACAACCAACCCATATTTTTACCAATCTTTTAAAAAAAATCTTAGCATTTTCTGGCAATTTCCACAGAGAGTTGCTTACCGAAATTCCAAGGCCTACTTGCAGGCTGATTGCAGAAGATGTGTTACAGACAACCGCTCACAATATGAAGAATTATCACCTACATACCTTGCATGCCATCTCAAATGTTTGAAAGACATTGATTACCTTGATTACCCAAAATGTAGGCATTCCTACATTCTTCTTTTAGATCTAGATTACTGTGGATGCCAGTGGGAAATTGAATTGTATGGGTCAGGTCATACTTGTGTGCCCATCAAGGGTACCTTAACAAATCTGCAACTCAAATCTCATCCCAATCAAAAGCTATTCAAATTGGAATAGAGGAAGATAAATGTTTGCATTCTTTTTGTATTACTTTAAATCATTATTATTTTCCATGTGCATGCTGCACATAATTGAGGATTACTAATGAATGGAGTGGGTGTATCTGTACAAGTGTCAAACACTTGTATCTGATGTCATTTTGAAGCGGACCAATCAGGAAACGTAATGGAATATGTTTTCCACATACCGATTGACTGTAGCTGTCATGGCAACTGTGCAACTGTACTGGGTGCATGCATTCGCTGTACCAGTGTGGGTATCACATCACCATATCACCAGACTGACCAGTTTTCCAATCCAATTGGAATCTTTAGTTTCGCATGGATATACCTTGCTGTCTGATTGGGTTATTGTGATGACTGAGGTGTCATTCTAAAGCAGACAAAATTATGTTTTGAACTACGTGTTCCACTTTTCTAACATTTCATTTTTTTAAATGTAGTTTTATTTTCTTGGTTTGTGTGGATTTATTCTGGACATTATGGATACAAACATGGATTACTTGACAGAGAAATGTCAGGAAAAAGTGATTATGGTCTTATTTTACAGTGGACATTTAAGTGTAAGTGAACCGTTTGTTTCTACCAAACTCATTTCATTGCATGTCAAGATACATGATGCCTAGACACTTTTATAAGGCCTATAATGTTACTTTGAAAATAATATTTTCAATACATTTTGCAACTTCTTTGGTCATTTTCTTGAGTTTTACAGCGTTTTGACATGCTCGTTCGTAAAGCCAATGGTCTTGCCGATCAGAAGTACAGGTTCTAAGCTTTCTACTGTTAGCATGGGTATGCATGTAGCGCCGTGCAGGGAAGCTTGACAGTAAGATGTCATATGAAAACTATGGCCTGCAGCCGGGCCAAGCCTTTATATCAGTCCATCTTCCACATCCTTATCTAATGCAGCCTTATAAACCCAGCCCTGATATTCTGTCAAAAAGATGAATTCACCAATACTGTTTGTTCACCTTGTGTGCCACTCCCTCTATTGTGTCACGTATAACGCCCTTCAAAATTGACAGAAGGACAAATCCAACAACGGAAAGTAGAATATGTCCTGCAGAAAACAGAAATTAACAAAAAATGGTTGAGTGCCGCACAAATCCTATATATAGTTTGACACCCGGGTCCAGTGACGCCTTTAACAGCACTTAAGTGTTGACAAGATGAATGTGTACGTTTGTGTTGTCCTCTTACTTCTTTTTGTCTACACTCATTTCTCCATAACTCTCCACTTGACAACTAATGCCAGATAGGAGGATGCTGGAAAGACCCCCCTGTTGCCCTTTATGCCTGCCTGCTAATTCCACCTTTAGCTCAGAATCCCAGGTTCAAATTGAAAATATTGTCCCATCTCTGAGACACCAAAAATAAATTCCAAGCGAGAGATTAATGTCTTCTGGATGGGGTCCCCTCCGATAGCCTGCCATCAATAACATGGTGGACTCAAAGTCTGTCAACAGGATACAGATGGGCTCAGACAGGACTGGAGAGGACACAAAGTGAAAGGATTTTTTATCCTTGGGAAACCATTTAATATTTGTAGATGGTAGGACAGATACGTATGAGGGCGTCGCGACATTAGAGCTCATTGAGTAATAACTAAAATCACTGCAGTTTGTCATTTCATGGCAGGTGATGCACACTACATGGGAAGCGTGTACTGGATAGAAAGACAAGTGCAATATCAGGTCTATGCAACTGAATGTTCTTTGAAGTATCTTCTGTTGCATCACTACCTGAGGACACAAACTGGCGTGAAAATGGGAACTTTTCAATTGAAATGGTTCACAGAAACCATTCCTTGATTGGAGACAACAGCAAAGATTAGCAAAAATGCTAAATGCTCACTAATGCAGGACAATGATACCTAATAAACAGGAGCTAAAAACCTGACTGATAAGCAAGGATGTCACTACCAGAGGACACGACTAAGTAAGTTGTAATGAACTACTATAGTGAGATTTACTGGGTAATTGGAGAACCCTCTAGTTAGGTCTAAGCCACCCTGCACTGCTCAAAAACAAACACAAAACACTGCCCTTGTTCTCTTCCAAACACTAAACGCCTCAGCAGAAAGCAGCTTCACTGAAGCCAAATGAAAAGGATGTAGAGGGAATACAAATCCAAGTTAGAATTCATAAGGTGACCTTCCCAGAGAGGTAGACATCGATTGATGTGGACAATCTCTGCATGGGCTTCACTCCATGAAGATTTTTTTAGAGGCAATGCTTCAAAGGTAGTGTCTTGTTGTCCCATCTTGGCCCTAAGGGCTCAAGCCATGCTTTCCAGAAACGTGAGGTAAATTGGGAAGCTTTCTCACGGTGTCCACATGGATACCATCGGTTCTGGTAACCTGTTGTGCCAGAAGATATGTGGCTCAGCTCTGAGACATCTTGTTATATGAAAAGCAAGGCCACAACTGTCACAGCTAAGTACCGTTGGCACAAGTTCATTTATGATCAATTCTGGACTGGGATTCAACTGCTTGGTATGAAGCTCTAAATCCTCATGGGAGAGGTGAGTAAAGGCTATACTGCATGAGGCTGAGGCAGCAGGCTCAGGGCCCTTGTCATGTCTGAGAAGTGACACTGCTGTGGTAGAGTCTACGCTTTGACAGTCTTCAAGCCGAGAGATTGTTTATCTAAAATGGGTAATAAGGTGAGAAGAGCTTTAGTTTTAGTGATGGGGGCAATCAAACTGAAGTCTGCAAAGAACACAACAAAGATACTGAAGACGAGGCACTTGTGGCAAACACTGAAGGTGTTAACATTAAGGGGTGGCAAACAGAGCACAAGCAGTAAATGACTAGTGCTAATGGCTTGGAACTTGTGAAGACAACAAGGGAGTTTTTTGCTGCTACCCACCTGTGGACACTTGAAGAATGTCCACAATTTGTGTCTTCAAGGAGTATAGAAAATGGAGAAAAATGTGCCAGAGTTGGACTTTACATACAAATCTTACTTATGAATGGAAAGGTAATGTGTATGTAATCGACCTATCGCCGGCAGTGATTTAGCCATGCCCATGGTTTTCAAGGGAAGCGACTCTAACCATATCCAACATTCAAATATATAGCCTTGTCGTCTGAAATGACCTGCAAAGCACCAAAGAGGCAATGCATTGCCAGATAAATCAGTGATGTATTGTGGAATAATCATTCATCCTCCCAGGCATGGCAGAAGGAGTTGCATTTCTGTACAGTGCAAAATTGGAAGGATACATTTCAAATATTAAACTTAACACAGAAGAGGACACAACAATAACTGAGCCAGGAAGAGCGTACAGATCCAAAACACAAGCAATTCGACATTGTGGACAAATCTCTTGCACTGCAGAGTAAAT
>NC_045154.1:30878035-30955535 GCF_900700415.2 Clupea harengus
AGCAGGAGCAGGAACAGGAGCAGGAGCAGGAGCAGGAGCAGGAGCAGGAGCAGGAGCAGGAGCAGGAGCAGGAGCGCAGTCATGCCGGCCCTCTCTGGCTTTACACCCCGGCGTGACCACCGCGCACCGCACCACGCCGTGCCACGTCGTGCCAAGAGCGAAGGCGATACGGAGGCAGAACGTGCCACCCTCTCTATATGTGAAATGCATACCACACTGAGGAGGAGATGGCGTTTCTCTTTGTGCTCTCCTTCCCATGCCATAAATAGAGCAATCCATCTCAAGGTCAAAAGAGGGAGGGTAGGAGAGAGAGAGGAGAAAGAGAGGGAGGGGGAGTAATATTACTAGTTTGTTCACTTGGTGCCTGATCGTGACATATACTTGTACAAATCTTATTTCTGTGTCCTCCACATCTATGAGCTCAGATTCGCATTGAATGTGGCAGGTCATGTTCTTTGTGGGTTTTCTGTATATGTGGGCATTGTGTGGGCCCTCTGGATCTGTGAATGACACATAAATCTATTCTTCCACCAGAATCTGAATCGAAGAATAGATTTTCTCAACAATCCCTGAAACTGGTTTTTCGGCTATGAGTCAGTGTCTTGCTCAGAGCCTGTCTCGGGGCGCCTCTGCAGAAACACGAGCCAAGGCTACTCTCATTCAGTGACAAGAGGCTGTGAGGACTCATGAACCTTTCATCTTCTTGCTGAGGAATGCCTTTAATATACCTCCCCGTCTGCAGCTCATTTTTCTAACAGTGGTGCTTACTGATGGAGGTAAATTGCCAAAAATACTTCAAGAATGGTGCACCATAGCATGGTGCTATGACACTAAATGCTTCAAACTCTTGCAAGTGGTTTAATGTTGCCATGTTGAGACTATTCTCTCAACACCTTTGCCTTCCCAGCTTGCTCTGCCATTAAAGAAAGATGAGAGATAATTTATACATATTCCTGAGCATATGAAAAAAGTATACAGAATGCAGCACTGGTTGTATCTACTACATTACAGTATCACTACAAATGAGTTGAGATATTTGATGAATACTTCAAATGGAGATGCATACAGCATTGTTCATGAATGCGTCATGAAGTTATTGTAATGTTTTTTACTCATTATTTGGTAGTTGAAAATATTTTCTTCTTAAGACATACATTTAAATATATATATATATATATATATATATATATATATATATCAAGTGGCTTGACAGACATTGTTGTAAGGTCAAGTTTCTGTAGACACACGAGCTGCACTCTCCTATCCCCAGTGCCTTTTGCAACTCGGTGAAATTTAGCCTATTGTTGTGGATATGAATGACAACACAGGTAGGTTCTAATTCTGAAGATGCATCAAGAGGAATACATCAACTTTCAATTAGTTTAACCCTTAGTTTAGCTATATTCAAAAACATGCTTTTAATGCAATTCCTCATTAGATGATAAATAAGCAATTAACTCATTCCATGATGTTTCAATAACGTGTTTTCCTGGAAAGCTTCCCTCTCTACTTGTAACTGATTAGTCATCTAGATGAGAGAAATAAATAAGCATCTTTCATAGTGTAGTCAGAAGTCGAACCTCTGAGTAATCTCATCTTGATTTACACCTCTTCAATTATATAAAGCTCCTTGTCTAGACCTAAATATTGCATTACACCACCAAGGACAGCCCCAATGGCACGTTGGGCACATTGTTGTTCAGCAGAGCATCCACAGTTGGTCAGCATTGCTATAACACTGATTCTTTTCCCACGACCTTTAAAGACTTGACTCTACAACCTCCACTCACAGATCAGGCCATGTTCTTTGTGACTGCAGCATCTGGAGTGGAGGAGCCAAGGAGATAGGATAGGGGTCATTAATGATACAGCAGGATTTAGTTGTCACAGGGAGCAGGAGTCACATGTTAATCAGGGGGGGGGGGGGGACAGTGACAAAGTGAATCTCCTCTTCTTCGTCATATATCCTCCTCACCAATTTGAAATGAACATATTTCAAGTGACATCAGAACCAACTTCTGCAATTCTGATTGATGTTATTTAAACTTGAATGTTTTTTATTTATTTTTTTATTTTTTAAACAAAAGACCAAAAGAGTGTAGTAGCTATTTTAATGTAAAGAAAAGGCTGGAAGAATTAAAGTGTAAATTCACCCTCTGTCCACCCAATGCTAAAAAGTGAATATATAAAATAAAAGCAAATAAAAATGAGACTCACATTGACAGGCGGGGGCTCGGGGGAGGTGGGCCGCCCATTTCTTGATGTAGAGAAGTCCTAAACGGCCGACTCTACATCAGCATTGGCCTTACAAGGTTCAAGATGATTTTCATCATTTTGTCAATATTAACAGCAGCGTTGATGTGTTTCATCACAGTCCAGTCATATCATTTAGTTTACAGCTCAAAAAGCTCATTACACTGTACAGTACCTCTTTAATGGAAAACACATCCTACAAAGCACCTCCATTTTCTTTCATCAGTTGTAATGGCATTGGTGTTGGTGTCAACCCTCCTCGGGTTGTACACGAACCCTGCGACGTATGTTGTTGGCCCAATAGCACAACACACTGACCCAGTGTTGGTCTCTGAAGCAGTCACAGGAGGACCAGTGTGTAGGCGGCTTCTATTGCACCACAGTCTTCAGCTGAATGATTAAAGTGACTGATGACCAGAGCGATCCCCTCCAGGGTCATCTGGGGTTGTTTGGCATAGTGTGTTGCTGTAAGGCTATACCACCAAAACCACACCACGGCCCTCCCGCAATTATGTTCACAACCTTGGTCACAACTCGCCCGGCGAGAGTAGTCTGGTGTGTCACTTGCAGAAATAAACTGGAACTATGCCATCTCTCGTTATGAACCTTAAAATCATAAACGTGTTCTAGTAGTGAAAATCTATTCTAAATGGAAAAAAAATATACATAAATAATAATGATAATAAAGTAACCAATTAATGGTTGATAAAATACTACAACTATATTCAGAGAGTCACCTGCCATATCAGTTGAGCATGAAAGTGAAGTGTGTTTCACAGTTATTAGTTTATAACAACATGGTTAGCAGTGGAATACAAAACATGACCATAACTGCCTGGAATGCTAGTGCTATATATATATGTATACATATATATATATATAAACACATTGCAATAGCTCCCTCAAGAAACAGCCCAGAGACATATATATATCCAGTGAAAATGCCCATGTACTTGTATGTAACCTGTGAAAATTACCATTTCATTTCTGCTGCTGATGGATGGATTAGCAGTGGTCATGCATGGCTGGGAGCTGAAACAGATGCCAGGGCATTCCCACACCATCATCCATCACCAGCACCAGCATCATCAGGACCATCCAGAGCCACACAGCCCTCCTTTTAAAGCCCCCTAATCCACTAGCATTTCTCTTCCCCCTGTGGAGAGAGACACCCATGAAGCAGGCAGAGAGAGTGCTAGTGCCGCTGACGAGGGGAGATTGCCACTGATTTCTTGGCAGGCCCGGATTGGACAGAGCCAGGCCTGAGGAGATTAGGGGGTGGACTCTCATCACGCTCATCAACTGGACCATTCTCCAGGGGGAAAGAGTGAAAAAGAGAGAGAGGGGGTGAGAGAGAGAGAGAGAGAAGGACTGTCCCTTTAAGAGTATTTTTAGATGCAGGCGGTTAGCAGTGGTCACTGGTCAGGAAAATGTGCATTAGCGTTGGAAGAATGTGTGAGCATGGAGCTAGAGGAGGACAGGGGTGATGCAATGTGGATTTAAATACATTTCCCAGGACATAAAATTAAAAGGAAGACTTGGCAAAGAATTCTAGAAAGAAAATTCGAATTCACTGGATGTGGACTTATTATATTATTCCAACAGTACACTGGAAAGCACATGACAGACTGAAGGTATGTAACTATCATCAGTGCATGGAAATTCATTAATGGTTTTGTTTTGTCTTTGGGTGTATATGTGCTGTCTACTGTAGCGTTTGTGTCATTCATAAGTCGCACAAACTGAAAACAAAATATATATAATTAGTAATGACCATGATGACTAAATTATCTTCAGTAACTGTCTGGCTTATATCAATATTGTCCTGTGTGATCTTATCCATCACTGGGAGAGTTAGGCCCAGGTCCATCTTTTTCCTTCTGGGGCCAGATATTTAAATTTAATGACACTGGCAAACAGTGAGTGATCAGGTTACTGTATTCATTACCAGTTGACCCTAGCCTACACTCGTTTAGAACACAGTGACAGGCCCCACTCGGCGTTCCATAGTCAGCGTGCCAGAGCAGGAACTCTGGCTGTACCCCCTTGAGCAACGTCACTCCCATCACAGTGCTATTAATTACCTGTGCTTCTTTAGTTACATTCTGCTTTTCATGCAGCTCGGAGGGAGCACTGTGTGTGAAATATTTGATCCAGGAGAATGTGGATGTTGATTGGTGTGCATGTGTGCATCTCTCTCTCTCTATGTGTGTGTGTGTGTGTGTGTGTGTGTGTGTGTGTGTGTGTGTGTGTGTGTGTGCCTTGTGTCTGTCTGAGTGTGAAAGAATGGGCAGGGGCGGTTGGATGTGTCTGTGTGTGAGTGAAAAGAGAAAAAAAGTGATAGCAAGGCAGATGGAGGGTGAGGAACAGTGGGAGAGAGAGGGGAGAGCAAGAGAAGAAACGGCAGACAGAGTGTGTGTGGGTGAAATGTGAATGCAAAGCTCTCTCTCTCTCTTTCTCTCTATCTCTCTCTCTCTGTCTCTCTGTGAGATTGTTTCCGCTTTGCCGATGACAAATATCTCTCCGTTTGCCCATGCTTGGCAGAGCAGCCAGCCAGAGCCAGGGCAGTGCCCTCTTTGTCAGGCAGACATGCCCCCCACACACACCTGTCTGAGCCTGTCTGTGTACATGAAGGCAGCACAGCACAGGACAGCATCCAAAGGCACCGTCATCTCATCCGCATCCAGAAACACTATCCTAGATTTCCTTTTCATGTGTAAATATACCCATTCTGCTGTTTTTTGCTCTCTCAGTGTTTCACTTTAAACTAAAATAAAATAAAGCATCTCCATATTATGAACAGGAACTGTCATAAACATGATAATGCTTTCACACAGCACAAAAAGACTACGCAGCCCTTGCTTGACAGGCCCAACAAAGACACCGATTTGACTAATATCATAAGGACATAAAGCAAACACTCGCGACGTGCTGAACCGTCACCCCGGCTAAAAAAGAGGAGACAGACACGTCCGTGGCCGGCGTCTGACGCTAAGCCGCTTTAACTCCGCGACGGAGGCAGATGCTGGGATGCGATGTGAAGCGTCTGTGGGCGGCGTTTTAATGCTGCTCACCAGCAGCAGGCATGGCAGTGCACGGGGATG
This sequence comes from Clupea harengus, assembly GCF_900700415.2. Lineage (NCBI taxonomy): Eukaryota > Metazoa > Chordata > Actinopteri > Clupeiformes > Clupeidae > Clupea > Clupea harengus. The sequence continues at coordinate 30,883,393 of NC_045154.1, forward strand.
TGGAGCAGTGCTGTTCATGCACTTGATAGGGTGTGCAGCGGGGAGCCCCGTTTTGCCCCTCCTAACATGGATGAACGTGAGCTCAGATGAGCAATTCAAATATGACAAGACAAAACCCACATGAATGTTTGCACACATACATTCACACACATAAAAAGACAGATAAACGCTGACTAAGTCTGGCTAGATTCACATAGATGTGATAGGAATATGCATCCTGCTTGCCGCTTCTCTCAGCATACCACATTTGAGGGATTTCTTCGTCACATGACTCACACACACACACACTCTTACACACAATCACACTTTAACACATACACACACACACAGTCTCATACTCAAGTCTTTCATCACATCCCACCCAGAACAGAGGGGCATGTGGGCTGTGTGAATCTAGCACGACTCTAGCTCCCACACGCAGAATCACTGGTCACACTTTCTCTGTCTCCTCCAACTGAGGGCTAAGGCTACAGTTTGCTAGATGGAGATGCTGCTGCTCTCTCTCTCTCTCTCTCTCTCTCACTTTCTCTCTTTCTCTTTCTCCTTTTTGTCTGTGTAAGTGTATCTGAAGGGTATGATTGAATTAACAGGTTGGAAATCCACCTACCTGTTTCAATGTCTATCGCTTTGCCTATATCTCCCTATCTGCCCTGACTGTCTATCTGTCTACCTGTCAACAGCTTCTGCACTTTCACAGTGTAACTGGCCAATTTTTTTCTGAGAATGACCTGTGCTGATGTCACAAAGGTAGAATTTGATGCATATATATTGTGTTGGAACTGTTTGTCTCGACTGGCTGTTTGTGAGGTTCAACTGAATTCTCCTCCCAAACAAGGGCTTTGATATGCGGTGCTGATTGTTTGCTCCCTCTGACAAGACGTGTGAAAAAAAAATTCTGCGCCGACAGTCGCTCAATTTCTCATCATTCCATGAAGATCACACCCTCTCCTGAGATGCGCTGATTAGGAATCACAAATATTCTTCTCACCCCTTCTTTTAAAAGTGTTTTTGTTCATGCAAAGGACAAGTGATAGAAAAAGCCTATGAAGTGAGGTTAGTCCCTGTTAGGTCCTTTTGGGCTAATGAACTGCATTGGTTTATATATGGCTTCAGATGGTATAGGATGGTGCTGTTTAGTCTTTTAAATGGCAAGATTCTGACACTGCCAGATTGTTTCTTCAATAGGCTGGTGCATTGCAGAGTCACCATCTCTGCTGAGAATCAGTCTAAGCCTCTGGCTTGATCAGATCTATATCAGGTGAGGAAAAACTCTGGTCGGGCTTGCTGCCGACTCAGCTTAGCACTGGTACTGTGAGGTCACTGAGCTCTGTGGTTAGAATGTTGCCACTCCAATTGACTGGGCTCCACTGGGATGACTGGGAGGTCTTCAGTGAGATCAGACATAGAGATACAGTACAGGAAGAGAGAGATAAAACAGAGGAAGAACGCAGAGACGTACAGAAATGGATCAGAGAAGTGGAGGGTGGAGTGGTAGGGGCATGAACTGAGAAATGATGAAGTTACCAAGAGAGCAAAAACTCAGAAAAAGTCCCCCCACAATGCACTGGGACTGTTTGCTCTCCCTTCACTTTTCATCTGGAGCCCTACCCTTATGCTCTGTGCTGTCTGGCGGTCTGATCAAACACATTCCTGATTGGAGATGAGCTCTGCCAACACCGCAAGGCTGCAGGCAGCTGGTCACACTTAGCTGCCGTATGTTTTTCTTCTTCACACCCAGATTTTTTTTATATTTACATAAGTATTAATATGGAAGCTGATATGCCACCATGGCTGAAAGTCATTCATAAAGTCTCAAAATGCAGCTTTTTTTACCAGAGCTATATTGCACAGAGCAATACATTATGACTTGACAGAATCAACACAAACGAGAGCTGCGGAGCTTTTCTGGTGTTTCTTCAGCAAAACGAGCTTGCCATGTGGCAAGGCTTCTGTCACGTCAACAGTGTTGCGTCAAAGTGAGTGAGTGGAATCCTTTCTTTCAGAGAGGTGTGTTGACACACTGCTCGGTCCAGGCCAGATGGCTGGTGACTGAGCATGGAGAAGGCGTCTGCTGTCGTCCACTGGGCCGGTTGGCAGATTGCAGGCGACGAGACTTCCATGAGTCCTCACACTTGCTGGTATTCTGAGCCTTCCTTTTCTGGCCATATTAGGAGACTGGATACCCGTTTTGTTGGTGGCGCAGATGGTCGATTGGTTTGGGATTTATTCTTTGATATCTCGCATGAATTATGCTATCCTGAGGAGGGAACTATTTACAGCAGTGACATTCTTCTAAATTGTTCTGGGAGAAATCTAATTCCTCTTTCTGTACCCTCCGCCCACCTTTGTCCACCTTCCTCTGTCGCCATTTCATGGAGAATGTAGCCTACTCGTGAGTGGAAATGGACTCTGATATGGGAAGGACTGTGGACACGGTCATTATTTTAAACAAGCCAAAGCAATTTACTAGAACTGAAAAAAGATGGCTCTCGGTAACACATCTCTGGGTGATGAAAGAACATCCACCATAGGGCCTTTGCTTCAGGGGCATCCAAGCCCATCAAAACTCATCATTGCAGACTTAAGACTCCATCCAAAACGCACATCGCTGATTCACTTCACTGATTCACATGGATGAAGCTCTCACATGTTAGATAGCCTGACTTTTCTCAGGTAACAGATAGCATGATCCATTCTCAGTAGACAGCACAGTTATACAGTAATGCAAGGAAAGAGGTCCGGGTAATTGACAGTCAGGGCTGATGGCTTTTATAGATCCACCATTGGGAAAACAAGAGCTCATTATATTTCTCTCAGGGCTGTGCTGCCGAGGAATAACCTGTGGTCTCTTCTGTTTGTGAGTGTGTGTATCACGGCTCTCTGGCCAAGAGACACACTTAGAGATGGAGAGGAGAGAGTATGGGTGATGGAGGGAGGGAGAAAGAGAGAGAGGGGGAGAGGGGGGGGGAGAGAGAGAGAGAGAGAGAGAGAGAGACAGAGATGGAACTGATTTGTCATGGACCATCAGTGTTTACTGGCGCCCTGAAGGTGGTGAGGGGAGTTTAGAAATGCTCAAGCTCTACTGTAGCTGCTGCTCTTGACCTTGAGAATTAGCAAAACATAAACCTAGCATGTACACATGAGTGATTGTAGTGACTGATCTGAACATGAATGCCTTGTTTTACAGTAGTATTAAGGACAGGATTTGTTTTTCAATCAATGATAGATTAATCAAGATGTGGATTCTACAAACACAAAAACACAGTAGGAGCTCTTTGACCACAGCTACCTTCCTTGGCCAATAGCCTACATATACATTGTGCAAAGGCAAACATAATATATCCAGCAGTAACATTAGACGATTTAATGTTTCTCAAATCAATTGTATCGTCGCTTTAATTTCAATTTTCTAGGGGTGAGGTAGCCTACGGAGATCAGCTGTCATACACCGAACATGCGCACTGTACAGTGGACCTGAACGCGTTGCTGTTGCTGCTGATCTCTCTCTCTCTCTCTCTCTCTCTCGCGCTCTCGCGTAACCTCCGTCCTCCGCGGAGATACCAGGGAAACGTTATCGGAGGAGAGCGAAGTCAAAATGGGGCAATAATCAGAGATGCCAGTACGGCGTGAGGTACGGCTTGAGAGGTTTTTTTTCCGTGACATTGGACCGCTTTATGTTTAACTCCTTATGTTTCATTTCATGTTTTGGTAAGTGAAACCTTTGGCTCGATAGACCCGTGAAGGGGGACACTCCGATGAAGCCTGCGCTCGGGGATGCCTGTGATGGGGTAGGCTAACGCTTTATGTTGAAACTAAATGGACCAGAGACAGCTCTCAACCCTGCTGAAATATCAGGAATTGTAGAGTGGGTTTGTCATACATGTGGTCCAAAATACACGAACAAAGTCATAGTATTACTAGGGGAACCACTGCGTTAAAGACACGATGGTCCGTCCACTTTCAGCAGTCATATAGCCTACGCCTGCCGTCTTGCCGACTCTTGTATTATGCATGCATTTGACATTGCTAATGGTCTGTCTGGAATCACGACGAAAGGAGCCGAATTGCCCGCGACAGTGTTCACGTTATCAGTGGATTGTTTGATAGTTTGGCATGCATTATCTCTGCGTATCCCTGTCGACTTGTTTGTTATTTCCATGAAGAATTCGAATTATGAGACCCTATCAGCATCGATTAGAATTTGCCCCACTAGCCATGTATTTTGTGAACAGTTTTGGTATGATTAAATATATTTTGGCTGGGGTGTTCGCTACACATGTGTGAATGGCTGTTTTAAAACCCGGATGTGCTGAAGGTCTCACTGGTTGTGACTGAGGCTCACTTGTAGTAGCTACTCTTAGATTTCTAGTAGCCAACACTGCTCTTGCATTCTTGTATTTGGTCATACGTTGCTAACGTAGGACGAAACACTTCCATACTGTACACAGCGGTGTACAGGGTAGGCGATACCTTGTATTTGATATGTTCCTAGCAAAGGGTGACGGCTTTCGTACATTTGTTCAACGTATTTCCTCGAGCCTTAATGTTTTGCACCGCTGTCGGACGCATTGTCGGTCATTGGACGAACGCTATAGCTCACTGGCAATTCTGTAGCTGCTGAGAAACATTGGCCTATATTAAAAAAAGAAAAAAAAAACATTCTTTGAAATGAACCCTTTTGGTTTGGTTGCATTCACCCTTTCCCATGTTTAAGGTGAGCGTATTGTATTACCCATTGAAAGGAAGATCCGACTATCTTTTCTGGCGTGTGGAAGATGTGTGGAACAGAAATCAATAGCGAGGGTTTAGTGCCCTGTCCAAGGTGCTGAACAAAAACGTCGAATCAGGCTCACAAAAGGGAGAGTATTATTCATGGTACCGCCACCTGACAGTTCAATACTATAACGATCCCAATATGTGACCCTCTAATAAATATCTTGTCAATGTTGAAACTGACTGACATTTACATTTTTTTCTTTTGCGTAGTGGATTTAGTCGACTAAAAATACATTAAGTTGTTTTTGTCAGTGGTCAGTTGAATAAAGTGTTAATATCCCTTTATTACCTTGTCCTTAAATATGCTAACCACTTAACAAGACATGTAATTCATGTCTGAGTGGATGATACTTCACTTAGTAGTGTTACTTTGTTTATCTACAGTTATGTAGTATGTATTATTAACATGTTTTTCCATAAAGACCTGAATAATTTTCTGAACATGTAAAAAAAACAATCAAATTCCCTCATTATTACTCTACAAACATTTCATATTTGTTGTTCACAAAATAATGCATCCAGCAAATAATTAGAATGGCATAATAAGAAAATCAATGTTATTCACTGTTGCCCCAAGCACAATACAGACAAAATCAGTGTAGGCATAAATACAGGTCTGAATGGGCGGCAGTGGTACAGGAGGTAAAGAAGTCGTTTAGTAATCAGAAGGTTGCTAGTTCGATTCCCTGTCGAAGTGTCTTTGAGCAAGGCACTGAACCCCTAATTGCTCCTGATGTGCAGTGTGCCATCAGTGTAAATGTAAAATGTGTTTACATTGTAAGTCGCACATATGTAAGTTGCTTTGGATAAAAGCGTGGACTAAATGACTAAATGAATGATTTTCTTTTTATAATATATTCACAGATGTATCATAGAGTACAAACATACCTTGTATATGCTATATGTATACTGCAATACTTACATCTTACCACCAGGACAATCTCAGTCCTTGTTTGAAATTGCCACTCTCAAACATCATTTTCTCAGTTTTGTTACAAAAAACCTTTTGTTCTTTCAGTGGCAGATGTGAGTCATCAGATACATCAGTCAGGGAAGGCCCCAGAGCTCTCTGAAGTCTATCCCACCGTTCATGCCAGCGGTGTGGGCGCCTCGGACCAGCTGGCCCCTGGTGAAGGGATCCCCGTCTCTTCAGCCAGCCTCTCTGCCCAGTGTGGAGACCCAAGGCCATGTTCTCCTCTAACTTCCTGAGTGGGGGCAACCCCCTCAGTGCCGTATCCTCGGCCGTCAACAAGTTTAGCCTGTTCGGGGAGGAGGGAGAGCCTGAGCAGGACAAACAGAAACAGCAGCAGCAGGCCAAGGCTCAGCAAAAGCCCCCAATCCAGCAGGGGAATGGCCAGCCTGCTTCACAGATGCAGGGTGGCCCAAAGCCAGGGGGTCAACAACCCCAGAGCCTGGGCAAGACTGGCCCCCAGTCAAAGCAGGGCCCCAGTAAGGGAGGACCTCAGCAGCAGTCAGGCCCCGGGAAGCCTGGGACTCAGCAGCAGCCGGGAGCAGCGGGTCCTGGACCCCGTGCCCCTGGGGCAGCCCAAGGAGGACCCCCATCACAGGGACCTACAAAAGCTGCAGCCCAGGCTAAAGGTGGCCCTGGGCCAGGGGGTAAATCACTGTGCCCAATATGCAAGAACACGGAACTTAATGTCAAATCCAAGGAGCCTCCCAACTATAAAAACTGCACGCAGTGCAAGAGCCAGGTCTGCAGCCTGTGTGGATTCAGTCCCCCAGATTCAGCGGTAAGATGCACAGTATAATGTAGTGTCACAGTGTTGAGTACAGCAATATTTTTGTTGTTGTTCCTTGCAAAATGATATTGCAAAATGTCGGCTGGTTAAGCAATTCAGACTCCATTTCCATGTGTGAACGTGAGCTGTGTCAATATCTATTTTATATCTGTAAAACCACAAAAGCACAGTTTTGAAGAATACTTATATTTGTAAGATTCAGGTAACTCCAGTATTTTACCAGCCTCTTTAAGGAATCAAACATTCATGTTCTTGTGGAGAACAATTTATACCATTTAGCCTTCCCACGTAAAATGTGTTTAGATGTTCAACTTCAAAATGTTTTTGTGACTAACTTGAACCTAACTTGAAGTGCACAATTACACTGTACTACAATTATGAAGGTACTCACATTATCCGAATATTTATGAATCTCTAAGAACTCTGAGAAGGGTGTTTCATGTTTAGCCCTCTTCTGATGCTTGAGTCTTGTATTGTCTTTTTTATGGCAACAGGAGGCATGCACCTACACACCTAAATGCGTTGAAGCGTGAACGAGTTTACAGTTTCAACAGTAATCTCATTAGAGCCACATAATACAATTAACTGCAGGAAGCCGGCTATTCAGACTAATAAACATGAGCTCATGTGACGCAGCACAAAGATGTGAAATATGCAAATGCAATATTTTAATAATAGGTTGGAACCATTATCAACACATGCAACTGACCATTTATCTGTATCTTCGTTTGTAATTTCAGGGGAAAGAGTGGCTTTGCCTGAACTGCCAGATGCAGAGAGCCCTTGGAGGTGCTGAGTCTCCAGGTCCCCCCTTGAAGAAACCCCAGCCCCAGGCCAACAAACCCCCAACAGCCTTGCAACCCTCGAAAAGCGGGGCTCTACCATCAGCTGCCCCGCAAAAGAAAGATGCTCCTGGATCTCCTCAAAGAAACCAGGCCACGGCGAATGCTGCCCCACCCAAGCAAAACCAGGAATCTGGGAAACCTCAACAACAGATGCCAAAGGGTGGACCCTCCCCTGCCAAATCTGCACCACCACCACAACAACAGCCACAACCACCAAAACAGGAGTCTGGCTTATTTGGCTTTGGCTTTGGTGGTCTGACTGACACAGTTAGGGCCAGATCTCCCTCACCTCAACCTGTGTCCGGGAAGGTTATGGGCTTCGGCTCTTCCCTGTTCAGTTCAGCATCCAATCTGATCGCTTCTGCTGTTGAGGATGAGCCATCTCCAACACCACCTACGGCCCGTAAGGAGTCTGTGTCGGCCCAGGGTCCTACGAAGGCTCCACCAGCTGCAGTGACTAAACCACCTGCTGCACAGAAACCAGAGGCGAAGAGCACAGCAGAGCCTCCACATCAGCCCAAGGCCACATCAGCTCCAGGCAAAAAGGATGATCCTTCTTCAGGGCCCCTGAAAAAGGAAGGACCCTCCCAGCCTCCCTCCAGAACAGCTCCATCCTCCTGTCCCCTGTGCAAGGTGCAGCTCAATAAGGGCTCCAAGGATCCTCCCAACTACAACACCTGCACTGAATGCAAAAGCACTGTATGCAACCAGTGTGGATTCATTCCCATGCCACACGTCAAAGAGGTAAGAGAGGCCATAATCCTTTATCAGCCTATATCAGTTGTTGTCATCGTTTACAGTGTCTAGCAAGACAGTGTCCAGGACTAGTTTGTCTGTTGTGGTCTACACCTGTGCCATAGTAAGGACAGTATTCTAGTCACATGTCTGTGCTTCTTTGGATTTTCGTTTTAGAATGGGATGATACGTTGGAAACATGTGCTATTCTCAGGGTTGAAATCATTGTTTGTTTTCTCACATAATAATAGTATACAAATGATATATTAAACATAATATATTGCATAGTAAACATAATATATTTGAAGATTTATTTAGATATATTTTTGTCTGTATGAAAGTAAATGGCCAGCTTAATTAAGGACCATGTGCCACTCCTATGCTGAGCAGCTTCAAACAGAATGGATGTTTGCTTTGACTTTGGCCTGTTTTCTTATTTTATTTTATTTTATTTCATTTCATTTTATTTTATTATTTTTTTTTTTTTTTTCATGGATGTACTTGATCCCTTCACAAGGAAGAATGGAGGTTATGACATGAGTGAGTGGGTTGAGATATGTACTGGAATGTGGCATTCCAAATAAGAGTAGCTCCTCTTTTTGGTTTCATCTTTATGTTTTTTTAATTTATTTGTATAATAATTTATATGTACTTATATCCTTTATGTATTGTTTGTGTATTTATTTGTTTTTTTGTTGTTGTTCATTTTTTTTGTTTCACTGAAATGTTGACATGTACCAATACATGGCACAAATTAAGAATGTACTTTTTGGTGGTTCAAAATGTCCTTACACACATACAGCCAAAAATGTGTATACAAATATTTTGTTTTTATCCTCTGTGTATCCACCCAATACGTTAAACTACCACATACTGTAGCATTTTACAGTAAACAGTCTCTCTGCAGTTTATAAAGTCGACCTCATCTTTTTTCCAGAGGCTGTGAAATGAATTAGCCAGACTGCTATCCTGTACTGAGTGTGATATACAAACTCTCAGCCACATAGCCAGCGAAAATGATATGTGATTCCCCAGTTGCGTGGGAATGAGTCGCTTTTGATGCATTTATCCAGAGAAAGCTCCCATCCCCCTCAGGCCCTTCATCTGGCAGGGCAGGCGATGTTAGCTTCAGCTCCTAATGGCTGATTCATCTCTGAGGTTGTCTCCAGTACAAAGGACTTGACCCTCGACTCTGTAATTTAACGCTGACAGCTTGCATGCAACTTGGCAAGGAGAGTCCAAGGATACTCGATTGCATGTGGTGCCACCATGAAGAGATCATGGCCAGTCCCATAGCCAGAGTTCATTTGCAGATATGCCTTTTCAGGTTCCCCAAGAGCACTTGAGGGCAAGGTGGAGATATTATGTCTCCTGAACTGGCAGTCATTTAGATATGAATTTTCATCTTGTAATAGTTAAAAAAAAATCGAAGGTCACCTTCAGCTCGAGTGTCTAATGAACTATGCCCATGAAAATATCTTTCATTGAAAGGATTTCAGAAAGAACTTCCTTGTTATAAATACTTCAATGACAAAAGTGATCTTATTGTATACAGGAACTACATATCCCAAAATATACCTAGACTTAAAGTATTTTGGTTTTGTTGCATGTAGATTGAATATACCCTTAACTAAGTAATTTCTTTAAACTTTTCTTTGTGGTATAGAGGCCTTGTGATTTAAGTCCCTTGTAGCATTGCTAGGAGACTGTAACCTGAGACACACCTGCCTATCTGTTGTAGGGTATAGATATGGGAGGTGACAGGTAGCCCAACTGTGGCATATCTGTTTTCTCCTGGGTGAATCTCTGGAAAATGTAGTCCGCTCTCCAAAGGCATGTGACATAGAAAGAAAGCATCAGAATTAATAGCAATTATAGCACATTTGTTGTTGATGAATATAATAAAGCACAAGAAATTACTTCTGGTGTCAGGCACAGAATAAGGTTGGAACGCCTAATGCTTATATATCATTTAAATGGGCTTTATTTGTAGAAGCAGCATATAATATTAAAATATAGATATAGAAATGATATATTTCAATTTTATTAAAACAAAATCAATGACACAGTTGTGATACAAAGAGGATAAACTTGAAGTCAACTTTATTGACGCTAGTGACTGACATTAAATGGTTCATCCCTGGAAGAGGTGACTTTCTCCCACAGCATGCTGGGAAATATCCCAGGGGTGTGGCCTTTTTTGCTTTCTGTCTATTTACAGGTTCTCAGATAATTTAAGGAGTTTGACCAGCACACAGTAAGTGAACGGTGGAGTCTTTGTGGAGTAGTGATGAGGCATGCAATAGTGATTTACCAATTTAATATCATTACAGGTCAAGGAGTGGCTATGTTTGAACTGCCAAATGAAACGGGCACTCGGAGGAGCTGATCCTCCTGGATCTATGATGAAACCTCAGCCACAGTCTAAAAAACCCTCCCCAGCATCCCAACCCCTTAACAAAGCAGTTTCTCCCTCCGTCTCACCTCAGAAGAAACAGGGAGCATCAGCAGTGACTGGACAAGATATGAAGAAACCTGCCCTAACTAGCCAGTCTGCCCCATCTACCAAACAGCACCCGCAACAAAAGCCCCCCCAGCAGGTCCCTGACAAAACTCAGACGCAGACAACTAAAAGTCAAGCCTCTCCTGCCAAATCTGCTCCTCCTTCACAACGTGAGCCTCCGAAAGAAGAGTCTAGCTTCTTTGGCTTTGGCTTAGGCGGGGTGAAAGATACATCAAGGTCCCGTTCTCCCTCCCCACAGCCCACAGGATCTGTCACTGGCAAGGTTTTCGGCTTTGGCTCTTCGATCTTCAGCCAAGCGTCTAATTTGATTTCATCTTCAGTGCAAGATGAGGGCCCCACTAAATCCCCAGCTGTTCAGAAAGATTCTACATCAGCCCAGGTCTCGCCCAAAATATCAGCTGGAGACCGCAAGGCTTTGCCTACAAAGAAAGAGGATGAAATAAAACTAGAGGGTCAACGGTCTGATGATCTTTTGAAAGATAAAAAAGAGAAACAACTATTAGGTGAATCATCAAAACCCACTACACCAAGGAAGGATACCTCTTCCCCTGGCGTCCTTCAGCAAAAGCCTCATTCATCAGAGCATAAAAAAATGGAGAGTCAAATACCGTCAAGCCAGCCCACTCCCGAAGGGACCAGACCAACTAATACAAATCCACCAGTACAGCATTCTTCACAGCAAAAAGCCTCTCTACCACAGAGCACTGCCCAACCTCAGCAGCAGATACCAAGCTCTGCTTATCCACCTGCCAAAGGTAAACCTCAAACACAAACTGAACCCCCTAAACAGGATTCAGGCTTGTTTGGCTTTAGTTTTGGTGGGGCTAAAGATAGATCTAGATCTCAGTCACCTTCATCTCAACCGGAAGGCTCTGCCTCTAGCAAAGTATTAGGGTTTGGATCCTCTGTTTTCAGCTCAGCATCTAACTTCATCACCTCCGCTGTGCAAGATGAATCCACAAACAAACAAGCTATGGGTAGTAAAGACTCTACACCTAACTTACAAAATGAAATGAGATTAGAGGACAATAAACAAATAGATACAAAGCTTGAGAATAAGAAATCTGTAGAAATAAAACAACCATCTCTGCCAACCACTAAATCCACCACTCCACCACAGCCTGGAAACAAGGAAAATCCACTTGCCCCACCTCAATCCAAAGATACTGTGACTGGTAGTTCCCCACAGAAAAAGCAAATCCCACTATCTACACAACCAGATAACATAGAGGCAAATAAACTGACTTCCAGCACTAAAGCTGGACCAGCTCAAAAGACAACAGCATCGGATCGGAAACCTCCTAATGACAATAAAGTAGATAATCAGACGGGTTCATCGGCACCCAAAAAATCTTTTGCCTCACCTCCCATGAAACAGCCCCCTCCCCAGGAGGTCTCTGAAAAACCCCAACAACCAACACCATCAACTGCAGCTTCACCTAGAAAATCAGCCCCACCACCATCTGATCCACCTAAACAGGATTCTGGATTCTTTGGGTTTGGATTTGGCAGCCCATCTAAATCCCAGTCACCTTCATCTCAAACAACAGCGTCAGTCTCTGGGAAGGTTTTAGGGTTTGGCTCTTCTCTTTTCAGCTCAGCATCCAACTTAGTGACCTCAGCTGTAGATGAGACCTCAGACAAACAACACACTGGGACCAAGGACTCTGTGTCCTCAGGTTCCTCCCCCAAAATGCCAACCTCAAGTGACACCAAACCGCTTAAATCAAAATCAGATGATAAGAAGATCGAGCAACCAATGTCGACAGGAAATAACCAAGATGAAAAGAAACCAGAGGTTAAGAAAATGAGAGAAAACTCCCAAGCCACAACACCATCAGTTTCAGTGAACACATCCTCAAAACCACAGGGGCAAACAGTAGCTCCAGTTCAACCACCACAGAGAGAAACACCCATAACTTCCTCACAAAACAAACGGCCCACATCATCTGTACAGGCAATGAAAACAGTAACAGCTAATGTGGTTCCAAGGTCCAGTGAAGATGGCAAAGTTAAAGAGCCTGTTCAATTTCCAAAGCCATCTAGTCAGATGCCACTGAAACAGCAAATTCCACCACAAAAACCCACTCAACAGTCTCCTGCCAAAACTGCCCCACAGGCAAAATCTGAAGCACCGAAACAAGAATCTGGATTTTTTGGATTTGGGTTTGGTAAAGACAAACCTCAGCCTGCTTCAATTCAGTCCACAGAATCTGTTTCCGGGAAGGTTTTCGGATTTGGCTCCTCCATCTTCAGTTCGGCATCTAACCTTGTGTCGTCAGCTGTCCAGGGTGAGTCGACCACCACCATGCCTAGCTCCCAGAAAGATACAGTATTACAACAAGCCTCCCCCAGGAAACCAGAGCCAGAAGCAGGACCAACCACTGTACAGAAAGAAGAAGAAAAGGTATCAGAGAAACTGCAGGACAAGGCATCAACTGCTGCCCCTGCAACTAAAATTCCTGATATGCAAGTGCAACAGAAATCACAAGACAACAAACAAGAAGGTAAAGAGCAAATTATTAAAAAACAAGAAATCAAGAGGGGGGATGATAGAAAACAAGACAATATCAAAGTAGAAAGCATCAAACAACAACCCTCAGACTTGACAAAGAAAGCACCTACACCATCTAATCAACAAAACAAAGACCTTCCTAAAACAGCACCTCAAAATAAGGATTCGCCTACAACTGATTCTCCACGAAGAAAGGAAGTACCCCCATCAGCACAATCAAGCAAACCAGTTGCTGGTGCAAAAACAGTTACTCAGAAAGCACAGCCTAGTGACAAAAACCCTGAGGATCAGAAATCTCAGGATTCAAACTTTAAACCTGAAATAATTCCCACAAAGGCTCCAGAGCATGAATCCATGAAAAAGGAGGTTTCTGGAAAACCAAATGCGACCCCAACCCAACCCAAACAGGTTCCCCCTGAGACAAAACCTTTACAACAACGTCCTCCACAACCTCAGGGGCAGACTGCAAAGACACAACAGCAAGTGACAAAAACTGCTGTCCCCTCTACAAAACCAGTGCCCTCTGTACAGTCTGAGCCCCCAAATCAAGAGTCGAGTTTCTTTGGTTTCGGTTTTGGAGGTACAAAAGGTACATCAAGGACTCGCTCACCTTCACCCCAACCAGCAGGGTCTGTTTCAGGAAAAGTCTTAGGCTTTGGCTCTTCAATGTTTAATTCTGCATCTAGTTTTATATCCTCTGCCGTCCAAGATGAACCAACCTCTGAGCAAAAAGGGACTGTTCCACCACCATCTGAGCAAAAAGGGGCTGTTCCACCACCATCTGGGCAAAAAGGGGCTGTTCCACCGCCCTCTGGGCAAAAAGGGGCTGTTCCACCACCATCTGAGCAAAAAGGGGCTGTTCCACCGCCCTCTGGGCAAAAAGGGGCTGTTCCACCACCATCTGAGCAAAAAGGAGCTGTTCCAGCACAAGCCTCTCCCACGTTGCAAGCCACTGCAGGGTCTAAACAAACCATTACACAAAAAACAATAGAGAGGGCAGGTGAGGTAAAAACAAATGCAAAGAAAGTGGAAGACAAGCCTGACAGTTTTGAACTACCTATAAATAAGCCAGAGGAAGAAACAGTCAAGAAAGAAGTCTTGAAAAAGACAGTGGAGAAACAGAAACCACAGGAACAGAAACCAAAAGTTCTTACACAGGAAGACAAGAAACTGCAAGAACAGATATCCCAGGAACAAAAAATAGAGGACATGGTAAAAAAGGGAAAGAAAATGGAGGAAGAAAAAGAAGACAAAAAGACCACAGAGAACCAACAAGCATCTGGTATATCATCCATCATGACAAAAGCAGACATGGAGCTTCAGGCTAAAGCATCATTAGCTCCACTCAATAAAGAGTCTACACCATTACAGTCTGTAAAGGAAGATGTTACTTCATCTGCTTCTCCTAAAAAGAGGGAACCCAGCCCCACGACACCACATGCAACCAAGAAAGAGTCCGAGCAAACTGCCACTCAAGTTAAAACCATTGCAGCAGGTCTTGGACAACCACAAATCCCTGATCAGCAAAAGATCTCTGACAACCCTCAACAGAAGACACCCAGAGGTAGTGACTCACCAGTCAAAATTAGACCACAACCACAGGCTGAACCTCCTAAACAGGAGTCTAGCTTTTTGGGGTTTGGATTTGGTGCAGCTAAAGATGCATTGAAATCACAGCCAACCTCTGCAGGCTCCGTTTCTGGGAAAGTTCTTGGCTTTGGCTCCTCTATGTTCAGCTCAGCATCCAATTTAATGACATCATCTGCGCAGGATGAGCCTTTAGAAAAACCACCTGTGGTGCAGAAAGGTCCTGCATCATCACAAGTCTCACCCAAACCACCTACCATAGAGACAAAGAGATCCGCTGTTGGAACAGTAGTAGACACAAAATCAGAAAAGATTGCCAGTAAGAAGGAAACAGAGGAGAAGAAACCTGAGAAAAGTGTTGATAAGCCAAGGCAAGAAGAGAAAACAATGGAGAAGAAACTGGATGAAAGGAAAGTAGATAAAAAGATGAGTGTGACAAAACAACAACATGAGAAGGCAGACCAAAATGAATCTGTGGCCATAAAATCAACAGAGAATAGAAAGCAAGATGAAAAGAAAGAAGACAAAATAAAGTCTCAAGGTATTAAACCTGAAGCAAAGAAAGACAACCAAACAACAGTGAAGGATAACAAATCACAGGGGAAGGATATTGAGAAATCAGAAGAAAAGAAAATCGATCAGACGAATCCAGAAGTTACCAAACCAGAGGTTCAGAAGTCAGTAGAGGACAAGAAACTCACAGAAAATATTGTTGGAGATAAAAGGCAAGTCATTCAAACTGACAGAGAGAATCTGGGGGATAAAACATCAGATAATACTAAACCTAAGGAAACATTTCAGGCTAAACCTCCCACTGTAACCAAAAAACCCTCTACACCATCACCACCTCTGCAGTCTCTGCCATCACCTCAGAAAAAGGCTATTTCTACAGATGACACAGAAAAGGCAAAACCACCTCCTGGATCAGTGCAAACTATGAAGTCAGATTCTTCAAAACCTGTCCCTAGCACTAAAGAAGGCATTCCTCAGAAATCTACTCAAGGGCAGAAACCTTCAGAGGTCCAACCACCACAGGGACAAAGGAGCACAGCAGTGACTAAAGAGTCAGATGTTAATCAACTTCTACAAAATCCTCTACCACAAAAAGCTGCCCAACAGCAATCACCCAGTAAACCTCCAAAGCAAACACCTAAAAGTCCTGCCAGACCCCCACCACAGCCACAGACCGAACCTCCAAAACAGGATTCTGGATTCTTTGGTTTTAGTTTTGGTGGGGCTAAAGACAGATCTAGATCTCAGTCTCCTTCGACTCACCCAGCAGATGTGAGTGGGAAGGTATTAGGTTTTGGCTCATCCATTTTCAGTTCAGCATCCAGTTTTATCAGCTCGGCTGTAAAAGATGAGCCATCTACTACACTCACATCCACTGAAAAGGAACCTGCACCAGGTCAGCCTTCTCTTGGCAAACCAACTATGGGAGACACTAAACCAGTTACTGCAAAGAAGTTAGACGGTATTAAATCAGATGAGGAAAAGGAAAAGAAAAGTGATCCAGGTGAAATGAAAAAGGACCAAGTAAAACTAGATGACAAAAAACATGAGGTGCAAAATGTTGCAAAAGGGAAGGTAGATTATCAGAACCTTGATAGAAGCAACCCAGACCTCAAAGCCTCTGAAGCAAAAGCCACCACTCCAGCCTCATCCAAACAGAGTGCTGCACTACCTGCCTCTCCACTGAAAGAGCCAAGAACATCAGCAGAACAAACAGGCAAAGCAGAATCTGCTAAACCCATCACCAGGCCATTAAATCAGAAGATCTCACTAAATGAACATGAAACCATTGATAGTAAGAGATCACAAGAGACTGCCAGCCAAGGTGCAACCAAAGCATTTACTGTTGCACCTGAAAAGCAACCACAACCCCAAAATCCAAAACAACAAGTACCAACAAAACCTACACAAACACCAAGTGGAACACCACCCCCTGCCAAAACTGTGCCACAGCCACAGTATGTGCCCCCCAAGCAGGAAAACAGCTTTTTTGGCTTTGGATTTGGTGGAGGTAAAGAGGCTCCCAAAACCCCTGCTGCTGCAAAGATTAATGAGTCAATGTCGGGAATGCTGTTTGGTTTTGGTGGGGCTAAAGACACATCCAGATCCCGATCACCTTCGCCTCAACCCACAGGATCTGTCTCTGGGAAGATGTTTGGTTTCGGGTCCTCTATAGTCAGCTCAGCCACAAATTTAATATCTTCAGCTGTCCAGGATGAAGCACCCAATACTCCTGCGGCCCAAAAGGAATCTTTGCCTGTCCAGTCCAGCTCTAAGAAAACAGGGGAGAAAACATCTGAGCAAGAGGAAAAGCAAACAATGCAACAACAGAGTCGAACTTCATTGGTAGAGACAAAGGCAGGATCTGTATCATCACAAACTCTGAGCAAAACAACAAAATCCTCTTGCCCACTCTGCAAAGTGGATCTCAACATGGGTTCCAAGGAAGCACCAAACTACAGCACCTGCACGGAATGCAAGAGTGTTGTTTGTAACCTCTGTGGATTCAGTCCAGTGCCACACCTCACAGAAGTAAGAAAAACTGTTCAAACAACCAACAAAAGACATGTTTTAAGTTTGAAACATTTGATTTTCATAGTAGTGCACAAAGACATTCATCTTCCATCGTCATTGTTACTGCTCATTTCCAAATGGTTGACCTACTAATTGTTTTCTTTCTGGTTTTAACTAATAGTATATGTGATTTGTGATTTACTTTACACGGTGTATGCCTTTTTGTGTGCATGTGTTACTCATATTGATATTTTATTTATAGTTATAATTTTGATATTGTGTTATTAATTGTGCAATTTGTGGTACTTAATATATTTTGTCACGGCTGGCGTCACACACAAAAGGCAGATCTGTCCGTTTGAACATAGAACCTACTTTCTTTATTCTTGTTCTAGGAAATGTTTGTTGGATGAGATAGTTTAGTGAGATAGTGAAGAATTTAATCTTTTCATAGGCTGAGGAGAAGAATGTTTTAGTAAGAGCTGGTAAAAACTGGAATATTTGGACAGACCTGTCTTGAGGTATCTCTACGATGACATGCCTGTGTGGCGTCTGCTTATATTTTTATTGTTAGTGTTATCTAAGTTACTCTTTTTGTTTTTGTTTTTTTGGGTGGAGGGTCCAGTTGGGATCCCACATTTTTCAGCATGCATATCTGTTCACTCAGTGTATTATTTTCTTTTCTTCATGATTTAGTTTTTAAGAAATGTGAAAATCTATACTTTGAAGTTTGGTGAATAATGTATAACTTCAAAGACATTTTACAATATGCTATTCTTAAGTATAGTATTACAAAAGGCAGTGGCTATTTCACCAGACATGGGTATAGTATCCTTTGCTAGTTTACCAAAATGCTGGCAAATCAATGTCATTTGCTTCTTCACCTTGTTCTAGCAAAACAACACTTGAAATTTGACCATTTTTGGGGGAAATAGTTGGGTTGGGTTCCTTTGAATTATTGGCACCTCTTTTAAATCCTGGGTTGTTTTTCAGGCAAGGTATTGCACTACAGTCTAATAGTTGACATTATCACCTTGTGTATTGCCTGACAACACCATAGTGTACAATATGTATTATTGTTAGAGTAAGCCTATGCCTATTAGTCATGACTAATTCTATGTATTCCATTAATTTGGTGATGTAATATGTAGCCTACCTATAAACTCGTAAAGCTTAAAATTCAAGCCTGACATGTTCTGTCATGTTAGTGGCTGCATGCTCTTGTCCTAAAACTATGTCTTAAATTAAAACAGTGTTTGAGCTTGGCCTTCCGATGATTGGAATACATCCTTTCTCACCAAACTGAAAAATAAATTGAAATGGACAGAACCACTTTCTCACACATTTAGAATGTTCTGCTATCACAGATGAGATGGTCAAATGCCACATTTAGTTGTTTGCCCAGAACATGGTAAGGTGGATATTTCATTGTTTTGCCAGGATCTGGTTGAAAAGCCACTCACTTTAATAGACTAACTTACAGGCTTAGAATCTCTATATGTTCTTTAAGATGGCCTGTCCTGCCTTAAGCCTCTTTGACGTATGAAATCTGTGACATTGTCACATTATCATATTGTCACAAACAATCTGGAATTGATAAAGAATTGCTATTTTCACTTAGCAAATCACAGCAAAGTTTGGTGTGTCTTCATTCCCACATGAAACAGAATGTCACTGAATAGTAAGAACGAACCTCCCCAAGACAAGAGACAGCACTGTCAGGCCTTATGTTTAGTCAGCAACTAAACAACATAAATTAATGTAAGGTAAAGGTGACATATTTAGCACACAATTGTGTCCAAAGCAATTTAAATTAACTGGGTAACAAACCCGGGTTGCGCAAGACAACTATGTCATTCATTGTACCAACTTGTGCATGAACTGTATGTGGACTCGGACTATTAATGGACTATTGACACCGATCCGTAGCAGTAGTGCCAATCTTATCGCCACAGAGTTCTGTAGCCTATAGTCACGTTTGTATTTAAAAATGTCCTTAGCTAGCTACCTAGTTAGCTCGCATAGTAACTAGTCAACCTGGCAACACTGTTTGCGGCATAGCCCATTTGCCAAATTCAGCTCACCAATAAAATACACAAGATCATAACCACTTGCAGATTATGTTAAATGGCTTCAAATAGACATTAAACAGTCCTGAGATAAATAATGGAACATAAATGGAGCAGGGGCTAATTCAGATATCTACAGTATGTAGTGAATGAAGAGGTAGAAGTCTCCCCTCCCCCTTGCCCTTTTCGACAGGAATCTAGTGGCTCCTATTTTCTCTTGAGCCGTGGCTGAAGATTGTCGTTATTGTTACTAGGTCGCCAAGAGATAGATTAACGGTCCGACTTTGCCTTATCAACGACATTAGCTCCCATTCTCACTTGATGTCAATACGGTTAATTAGCATCAAATAAACAGCTTCCAGTGGGAATTGGGCCTAACACTAAATGTTACAAATGCCAGGACAGTTGCACTCATTATAATACTTTTTGTGTGTTCTTCCATTGATGAACAATGCATTGAGAAGCACTTTGAAAAGCGCTTAATAATGCAGGCTGTTTTTCTTATTGTAGATGTATGTTATTTCTGTTGGTAGTGTGTTGGTGTTTGTATTTTTGTTCTAATCCTATTGAACTTTTAAGTTATTTTATGACAACACCCTTCTAGTATCATTAAATACTTACACCATATTGCATCCAACACTATTCATTTAATATTGTAAGAACTATGAATTAACATTTTCAGTTCTAACACAGTGTACTATTTGTGTGTATGAGATGGGTGGAAAAATAGATGTTCATAACATTGTTTTTGTATCACTACAGGTAAAGGAATGGCTTTGCTTGAATTGCCAGACACAGCGGGCTCTTGGAGGTTTGGAACCTCCAGGGCCTCCTATGATGAAGCCTCAGGCTAACAAAGTTTCAGCACCTTCTCAACCAGCCAGCAAAGATGCATCTGTTCCAGACTCTACACAGAAGATGGCAGTACCTGCAGCAGGGGCCCCAGAGAAAGATACAAAAGTAGAGAAATCTGCCCCTCCTGAAAACAAACCTCCCGATCAACGAGGGTCTGGGAAACCTGAACAGCAAGCCGTGAAAACTGTAGCTTCTCCAGCTAAATCTCCTGCACCACCTCCACAATCTGAACCACCGAAACAGGACTCTGGCTTGTTTGGATTTGGCTTTGGTGGTCTGACTGACACAGTTAGAACCAGATCACCCTCACCTCAACCTGCCGAGTCCGTATCCGGGAAGGTTATGGGCTTTGGCTCTTCCCTGTTCAGTTCAGCATCGAATCTGATCACTTCTGAGCCATCTCCAACACCACCTACGGCCCGTAAGGAGTCTATGTCGGCCCAGGGTCCTGCGAAGGCTCCACCAGCTGCAGAGTCTAAACCACCTGCAGCACAGAAACCAGAGGAGAAGAAACCTGAGGAAGAGAAGCCACAGAGTGCCCCTCAGGCTAAGGTGACATCTGAACCTCAGAAGAAAGAATCTCAGCCAAGTTCTATGGGTTCATCCTGTCCACTCTGTAAAGTACCACTGAATATAGGGTCTAAGGATCCTCCTAATTACAACTCTTGCACTCAATGCAAGGCTACTGTATGCAATCTGTGTGGATTTAATCCCATGCCCCATCTCACTGAGGTAAGACAAATTGGATTGGATTGGATCAGTTAACATTGCCATGTTTTATTTATTTTCTTGTTACTCCATAGAATATGCATTAATGGGTTTGTTGGAATCTTTACCCTTTGTGATCAGTCATGTTCTAACTGCATGTTATAAATGTTTAAATTAATGCCTAAGACAGTGAAAATAACATTTAGAAATGTGTGCATGTTATTACTTCATCTTGTGTAATATATTCAGTATATTAAATATATTTAAATGTATATTTGCATTTTATATTGATTTCATTATGCATTAATATGCCACTTGTTAATATGATAATTCATATACTGTTACAGGCCAAAGAATGGCTTTGTCTGAACTGCCAGGTGCATAGAGCTCCTGGACCTCCGATGGTGTCACCCCAACCACAACCCAGTAAACCCCCAACATCATCACAGCCCCAAACAAAAATGCCATCTTCTCCTCAGAAGAAAGAAGCCAAACCCACAGATAAAACAGAACCCACACAGCAGTCCCCACAGCAAAAGCCTCCTCAACAACAAGACCCTGGTAAACCACAGCAAATGCCAAAAGGTGTGACGTCTCCTGCCAAAACTGCTCCACAACCAGAGGCTAAAACACCTAAGCAGGAGACTAGTTTGTTTGGGTTTGGGTTGGGTGGTATCACTGACACAGTTAGGTCCAGATCTCCCTCACCTCAACCTGTGTCCGGGAAGGTTATGGGCTTTGGTTCTTCCCTGTTCAGTTCAGCATCCAATCTGATAACTTCTGCTGTTCAGGATGAGCCATCTCCTACACCACCTACAGCCCGTAAGGAGTCTATGTCAGCAAAGGTTCCTGCGAAGGCTCCACCAGCTGCAGAGACTAAACCACCTGCAACACAGAAACCAGTGGAGAAGAAACCTGAGGATCCTCTGAAGGCCACTGTGCCACCAGCTGCAGAGTCCAAACCACCTGCTGCACAGAAACCAGGGGAGAAACAAGATGACAAGAAGCCAGAGGTAGCGGCACAGGCTAAAGCACCATCAGCTCCAGTTAAAAAGGAGGAACTTCCATCCAAGCCTCAAGAGTCTCAAACTGGTCTACAAATGGCAAAATCATCTTGCCCACTCTGTAAAGTAGACCTCAACATTGGCTCCAAGGAACCTTCCAACTATAATACTTGCACGGAATGCAAAACTGTTGTGTGCAACCTTTGTGGATTCAATCCTATTCCTCATCTCACTGAGGTAAGTGTAAAATCTTCTATTGTTATACTCCATTTAAATAGTAATTACATTTTTTAGTAAATGATTGACATTGGATGTAATGTCAAATACCACTGCATTGAAACAAATGCATGATGACACTGTTGTTCTGTAATATAACTGTAACAATTTTAACTGTTGCAGGTTAAAGAATGGTTGTGTTTGAACTGCCAAACACAAAGAGCCCTCCATGGAGTAGAGCCTCCAGGGCCAGTCCCACCACCAGAGAAGAAACCACAGGACAAACCACTAACAGCTGATGCCCAGAAAATCCAACAGCAAGAACCAGGCAAACTTCAACAAAAGATTCTAGAAGGACCTCCTCCTGTTAAGTCTGTGCCACCACAAGAGGCAGAGCAACCCAAACAAGAGGGTGGTTTATTTGGATTTGGATTTGGAGGAGCGAAAGACAAAGCTCGACCTCGGTCACCATCACCTCAACCTGCAGAATCTGTGTCAGGGAAGGTTTTTGGATTTGGCTCCTCCTTCCTCAGCTCAGCCTCTAATTTGATGACGTCTGCAGTTCAAGATGAGACCCCTTCCTCACAACCCTCCTCCCGAAAGAGCTCAATTCAAGCCCAACCTCCATCCCAACCAGCTTCCCGAAAGGCTTCTATCCAAGCTCAGCCCCCATCCCAACCAGCTTCCAGAAAGGGTTCTATTCAAGCCCAGCCCCCATCCCAACCCCCCTCCCGCAAGGGCTCTGTCCAAGCCCAAACTCCTACTAAGGTTCCTCCTGCAACTGACACCAAGCTATCCTCTACAGCTGGTCAGAAGCCAGAAGAAAAGAAACCAGAGGCAAAGAAAGTAGAGGAACGTCCAGAAGACAAGAATCCATCAGTAAAGCCTAAATCAGAACCTGCTCCCAAAGCAGTCCAGTCCTGTCCCCTGTGCAAGGAGGATCTTAATATGGGCTCAAAAGATCCTCCAAACTACAACACCTGCACAGAGTGCAAGAATACAGTTTGCAACCTGTGTGGCTTCAATCCAATGCCACACAACACAGAGGTATGTCTTTAAAGTTTTTACTCTTTAATGAGTTGTCATTTTGAGACTCAAGTCAAAATAACCATATCTAGGTATATTATTTGAGTCTTTTTTCACACCATGTTCTTAATATTGGCTGCAACAAATGTCTCTTTATTTTATACAATCATTAAACTTTCCACCCAATTTTAGGTCAAGGAGTGGCTTTGCCTGACATGCCAGACGCAGAGGGCAACTGCAGGGATGGAACCACCAGGACCACCCATGATAAAACCTCCATCACAGCCTACGAAGGCCCCAGCAGCATCACAACCCCAAAAGAAAGAGATCCCTGCTGCTACTGCACAGCAACCAGCAGAACCTGCAGCTCCAGCATCACCTAAAATTAAAGCTGCTCTTGTGCCAGCTTCTCCAAAAACAGCAGAGGCCCCACCACCTGCGTCACCCCAAAAGGTAGCTGATGCCCAGAAAATCCAACAGCAAGACCCAGGCAAACTTCAACAAAAGATTCTAGAAGGATCTCCTCCTGTTAAGTCTGTGCCACCACAAGAGGCAGAGCAACCCAAACAAGAGGGTGGTTTCTTTGGATTTGGATTTGGAGGAGCGAAAGACAAAGCTCGACCTCGGTCACCATCACCTCAACCTGCAGAATCTGTGTCAGGGAAGGTTTTTGGATTTGGCTCCTCCTTCCTCAGCTCAGCCTCTAATTTGATGACGTCTGCAGTTCAAGATGAGACCCCTTCCTCACAACCCTCCTCCCGAAAGAGCTCAATTCAAGCCCAACCTCCATCCCAACCAGCTTCCCGAAAGGCTTCTATCCAAGCCCAGCCCCCATCCCAACCCCCCTCCCGCAAGGGCTCTATCCAAGCCCAAACACCTACTAAGGTTCCTCCTGCAACTGACACCAAGCCATCCTCTACAGCTGGTCAGAAGCCAGAAGAAAAGAAACCAGAGGCAAAGAAAGTAGAGGAACGTCCAGAGGACAAGGCTCCATCAGTAAAGCCTAAAACAGAACCTGCTCCCAAAGCAGTCCAGTCCTGTCCCCTGTGCAAGGAGGATCTTAATATGGGCTCAAAGGATCCTCCAAACTACAACACCTGCACAGAGTGCAAGAATACAGTTTGCAACCTGTGTGGCTTCAATCCAATGCCACACAACACAGAGGTATGTCTTTAAAGTTCTTACTCTTTAATGAGTTGTCGTCTTGAGACTCAAGTCAAAATAACCATATCTAGGTATATTATTTGAGTCTTTTTTCACACCATGTTCTTAATATTGGCTGCTACAAATGTCTCTTTATTTTATACAATCATTAAACTTTCCACCCAATTTTAGGTCAAGGAGTGGCTTTGCCTGACATGCCAGACGCAGAGGGCAACTGCAGGGATGGAACCACCAGGACCACCCATGATAAAACCTCCATCACAGCCTACGAAGGCCCCAGCAGCATCACAACCCCAAAAGAAAGAGATCCCTGCTGCTACTGCACAGCAACCAGCAGAACCTGCAGCTCCAGCATCACCTAAAATTAAAGCTGCTCTTGTGCCAGCTTCTCCAAAAACAGCAGAGGCCCCACCACCTGCGTCACCCCAAAAGGTAGCTGATGCCCAGAAAATCCAACAGCAAGACCCAGGCAAACTTCAACAAAAGATTCTAGAAGGATCTCCTCCTGTTAAGTCTGTGCCACCACAAGAGGCAGAGCAACCCAAACAAGAGGGTGGTTTATTTGGATTTGGATTTGGAGGAGCGAAAGACAAAGCTCGATCTCGGTCACCATCACCTCAACCTGCAGAATCTGTGTCAGGGAAGGTTTTTGGATTTGGCTCCTCTTTCCTCAGCTCAGCCTCTAATTTGATGACGTCTGCAGTTCAAGATGAGACCCCTTCCTCACAACCCTCCTCCCGAAAGAGCTCAATTCAAGCCCAACCTCCATCCCAACCAGCTTCCCGAAAGGCTTCTATCCAAGCCCAGCCCCCATCCCAACCCCCCTCCCGCAAGGGCTCTGTCCAAGCCCAAACTCCTACTAAGGTTCCTCCTGCAACTGACACCAAGCCATCCTCTACAGCTGGTCAGAAGCCAGAAGAAAAGAAACCAGAGGCAAAGAAAGTAGAGGAACGTCCAGAAGACAAGGCACCATCAGTACAGCCTAAAACAGAACCTGCTCCCAAAGCAGTCCAGTCCTGTCCCCTGTGCAAGGAGGATCTTAATATGGGCTCAAAGGATCCTCCAAACTACAACACCTGCACAGAGTGCAAGAATACAGTTTGCAACCTGTGTGGCTTCAATCCAATGCCACACAACACAGAGGTATGTCTTTAAAGTTTTTACTCTTTAATGAGTTGTCATCTTGAGACTCAAGTCAAAATAACCATATCTAGGTATATTATTTGAGTCTTTTTTCACACCATGTTCTTAATATTGGCTGCTACAAATGTCTCTTTATTTTATACAATCATTAAACTTTCCACCCAATTTTAGGTCAAGGAGTGGCTTTGCCTGACATGCCAGACGCAGAGGGCAACTGCAGGGATGGAACCACCAGGACCACCCATGATAAAACCTCCATCACAGCCTACGAAGGCCCCAGCAGCATCACAACCCCAAAAGAAAGAGATCCCTGCTGCTACTGCACAGCAACCAGCAGAACCTGCAGCTCCAGCATCACCTAAAATTAAAGCTGCTCTTGTGCCAGCTTCTCCAAAAACAGCAGAGGCCCCACCACCTGCGTCACCCCAAAAGGTAGCTGATGCCCAGAAAATCCAACCGCAAGAACCAGGCAAACTTCAACAAAAGATTCCAGAAGGACCTCCTCTTGTTAAGTCTGTGCCACCACAAGAGGCAGAGCAACCCAAACAAGAGGGTGGTTTATTTGGATTTGGATTTGGAGGAGCGAAAGACAAAGCTCGATCTCGGTCACCATCACCTCAACCTGCAGAATCTGTCTCAGGGAAGGTTTTTGGATTTGGCTCCTCCTTCCTCAGCTCAGCCTCTAATTTGATGACGTCTGCAGTTCAAGATGAGACCCCTTCCTCACAACCCTCCTCCCGAAAGAGCTCAATTCAAGCCCAACCTCCATCCCAACCAGCTTCCCGAAAGGCTTCTATCCAAGCTCAGCCCCCATCCCAACCAGCTTCCAGAAAGGGCTCTATCCAAGCCCAGCCCCCATCCCAACCCCCCTCCCGCAAGGGCTCTGTCCAAGCCCAAACTCCTACTAAGGTTCCTCCTGCAACTGACACCAAGCCATCCTCTACAGCTGGTCAGAAGCCAGAAGAAAAGAAACCAGAGGCAAAGAAAGTAGAGGAACGTCCAGAAGACAAGGCACCATCAGTACAGCCTAAAACAGAACCTGCTCCCAAAGCAGTCCAGTCCTGTCCCCTGTGCAAGGAGGATCTTAATATGGGCTCAAAGGATCCTCCAAACTACAACACCTGCACAGAGTGCAAGAATACAGTTTGCAACCTGTGTGGCTTCAATCCAATGCCACACAACACAGAGGTATGTCTTTAAAGTTTTTACTCTTTAATGAGTTGTCATCTTGAGACTCAAGTCAAAATAACCATATCTAGGTATATTATTTGAGTCTTTTTTCACACCATGTTCTAAATATTGGCTGTTACAAATGTCTCTTTATTTTATACAATCATTAAACTTTCCACCCAATTTTAGGTCAAGGAGTGGCTTTGCCTGACATGCCAGATGCAAAGGGCAACTGCAGGGATGGAACCACCAGGACCACCCATGATAAAACCTCCATCACAGCCTACGAAGGCCCCAGCAGCATCACAACCCCAAAAGAAGGAGATCCCTGCTGCTACTGCACAGCAACCAGCAGAACCTGCAGCTCCAGCATCACCTAAAATTAAAGCTGCTCTTGTGCCAGCTTCTCCAAAAACAGCAGAGGCCCCACCACCTGCGTCACCCCAAAAGGTAACTGATGCCCAGAAAATCCAACAGCAAGAACCAGGCAAACTTCAACAAAAGATTCCAGAAGGACCTCCTCTTGTTAAGTCTGTGCCACCACAAGAAGCAGAGCAACCCAAACAAGAGGGTGGTTTCTTTGGATTTGGATTTGGAGGAGCGAAAGACAAAGCTCGACCTCGGTCACCATCACCTCAACCTGCAGAATCTGTGTCAGGGAAGGTTTTTGGATTTGGCTCCTCCTTCCTCAGCTCAGCCTCTAATTTGATGACGTCTGCAGTTCAAGATGAGACCCCTTCCTCACAACCCTCCTCCCGAAAGAGCTCAATTCAAGCCCAACCTCCATCCCAACCAGCTTCCCGAAAGGCTTCTATCCAAGCCCAGCCCCCATCCCAACCCCCCTCCCGCAAGGGCTCTATCCAAGCCCAAACACCTACTAAGGTTCCTCCTGCAACTGACACCAAGCCATCCTCTACAGCTGGTCAGAAGCCAGAAGAAAAGAAACCAGAGGCAAAGAAAGTAGAGGAACGTCCAGAGGACAAGGCACCATCAGTACAGCCTAAAACAGAACCTGCTCCCAAAGCAGTCCAGTCCTGTCCCCTGTGCAAGGAGGATCTTAATATGGGCTCAAAGGATCCTCCAAACTACAACACCTGCACAGAGTGCAAGAATACAGTTTGCAATTTGTGTGGCTTCAATCCAATGCCACACAGCACAGAGGTATGTCTTTAAAGTATTTACTCTTTAATGAGTTGTCGTCTTGAGACTCAAGTCAAAATAACCATATCTAGGTATATTATTTTAGTCTTTTTTCACACCATGTTCTAAATATTGGCTGCTACAAATTTCTCTTTATTTTATACAATCATTAAACTTTCCACCCAATTTTAGGTAAAGGAGTGGCTTTGCCTGACATGCCAGACGCAGAGGGCAACTGCAGGGATGGAACCACCAGGACCACCCATGATAAAACCTCCATCACAGCCTACGAAGGCCCCAGCAGCATCACAACCCCAAAAGAAGGAGATCCCTGCTGCTACTGCACAACAACCAGCAGAACCTGCAGCTCCAGCATCACCTAAAATTAAAGCTGCTCTTGTGCCAGCTTCTCCAAAAACAGCAGAGGCCCCACCACCTGCGTCACCCCAAAAGAAAGAGGCTACGCCACCAGCCTCACCTCAAGTCAAACAGGTTGCAACACCTGGGTCACCAACACTCAAGGATGCACCAGCACCACCCTTACCAAAAAAGGAAGATGTCCCAGCTCCAGTGTCACCGCTAAAGAAAGATATTGTGGAAGCAGGTTCTGCACAAAGACGGCAGTCCACCACAGGTGTTTCAACCCCACCTCTTAGAAGGGAAGCGAGTGAAACTGGCTCTCCAAATAGGAGAGAGTCCTCTCCAGCTGCAGTAGCCACACCAGGTTCACCTCTTGCAGGTTCTCTCCAGAGGGGACCAGCATCTCCTGCAGCTGTCGCAGCTCCAGGATCACCTCAGAGGAAAGCTGGTTCCCCACAGAGGAGGCTGTCCTCTGCTGGAGCTTCTCCCCCTCCAGGTTTACCTGTTAGAAAGGAGGCTGTATCAGATGACTCTCCACTTAGGAGACAGTCATCTCCTGCAACAGGGTCACCCTCAGCAGGTCCTCAAAGCAGGAGGCAGTCGACCCCAGCAGTGGACCCCAGTCCAGGTTCACCAAAGAGCAATCAGGCTCCAACTCCAGGGTCTCCGAAGCTGAAAGAGGCTCCAGTACCAGCTTCTCCTACACCCCCTACCGCCCGTAAGGAGTCTGTGTCAGCTCAGGGATCTGCTAAACAACCAATAGTAGCAGAAACCAAACCACCTACACAGAAGCAAGAAGAAAAGAAACCAGAAGCCAGGAAACCAGAGGTAGTTCCTGAGAAGGAGGCACTAGCAGCTCCCACTACAAAGGATGAAACTCCATCCAAGCCCTCGGCCTCACAAGCTCCACCAGCAGCAACAAAATCTTCCTGCCCGCTTTGCAAAGTGGACCTTAACATTGGCTCCAAGGATCCTCCCAACTACAACACCTGCACTGAATGCAAGACTACTGTGTGCAACCTGTGTGGCTTCAACCCCATGCCACATCTAACTGAGGTAAAATATTTCAAAGCTAAGAGAGTTAAAAATAATTTGATTTTAAAGGAGAAAATAAATAGTTTTTGTCTCAAAATGAAAATGCGTGTAGGTCTACAGCAGTTATGTAATGAGATCATATAAATGTGCAATTCTTTCTAATATTACATGTTCATGGACTTGGAACATGTAAATAAATACACATAATCATAGTGCATATACTGTAATACAACAATTATAGTGCATGAAAGGCAGAGGAATATGGGAACCATAATATTTCATTTCATTTCTATTTCACATTGGAAAGGACACTGGAATTATGTAGAAAATCAACTGTATCACTTGTCCTTATGTTTTGACTTTGACTGGTGCTCTTTATATATTTGTTCATTCATATATTGTACATTGTTTCAGACGTATATAAATACTCAGATTTGCATTGACAGGACAGCAATACACTAGACTCACATCCTCTTCACATTAAACCTGGAATAATAAATTGCCAATAAAAATAGATTATACGCATGGGATTCAAACACGCAGTGTGAGTGAGGGGATATCTGTGTGGATTACACTCTCCTTGGAGAGTAATTGTCATGCCTCATTGGAAATAATGCATCCTCATTATCTAAACCCTATTTATTGATTTCTGTGTGTCACAGCAAATATTAAAAACAGTAGTCTATGAGCAATGAGAATGGACTCTTGTTGACCTCAGTTATTTCAAAATCATTGCAGGTCCAGGAGTGGCTCTGCTTGAACTGTCAGATGCAGAAAGCTCTGGGAGGTATGGAGCCACCTGGCCCACCTGTGAAGGCGCCTCAGACTCTACCAAGCAAAGTTTCTGCTCCACCATCACCACAGAAAAAGGAGACCGCACCCAGTGTGGAGCCTCAACAAGGCCAGAAACCTCCAGTTGTTGAGAAACCACCAGAGCAACCTTCTGCTGCTTCAGCTAAGCCACCCATTTCTGTGGCACCAGCCCCTCAGCAAAAACCTGCTCCACAGCAAGAGGTTGGGAAACCACCGCAACAACCTCCAAAAGAGGCAGCCCCACCTGCCAAGGCAGCACCTCTACCACAGCCAGAACAGCCCAAACAGGAGTCTGGATTCTTTGGCTTTGGTTTTGGTGGAGCAAAAGAGAGCCCCAAAGCTCAGCCTACTCCCTCATCCAAGCCAGCGGAATCTGTTACAGGGAAGTTCTTTAGCTTTGGGGGTCGCACGGACACAGCTCGAGCTCGATCTCCTTCTCCTCAACCTGCTGAGTTGGTGTCTGGAAAGGTTATGGGATTTGGTTCTTCCATCTTCAGCTCGGCGTCCAATCTGATCACCTCTGCTGTTCAGGATGAGCCATCTCCAACACCACCTACAGCCCGTAAGGAGTCTGTGTCAGCTCAGGGATCTGCTAAACAACCAATAGTAGCAGAAACCAAACCACCTACACAGAAGCAAGAAGAAAAGAAACCAGAAGCCAGGAAACCAGAGGCAGTTCCAGAGAAGGAGGCACTAGCAGCTCCCACTACAAAGGATGAAACTCCATCCAAGCCCTCGGCGTCACAAGCTCCACCAGCAGCAACAAAATCTTCCTGCCCGCTTTGCAAAGTGGACCTTAACATTGGCTCCAAGGATCCTCCCAACTACAACACCTGCACTGAATGCAAGACTACTGTGTGCAACCTGTGTGGCTTCAACCCCATGCCACATCTAACTGAGGTAAAATATTTCAAAGCTAAGAGAATTAAAGATAATTAGATTTTTAAAGGAGAAAATAAATTGTTATTTTCTCAAAATGAAAATGATTTCAGGTCTACAGCAATTATGTAAAGACATCAAACAAATGCAACTCTTTCTAATATTACATGTTCATGGACTTGAAACATGTAAATAAATACACATAATCATAGTGCATATACTGTAATACAACAATTATAGTGCATGCAAGGCAGAGGAATATGGGAACCATAATATTTCATTTCATTTCTATTTCACATTGGAAAGGACACTGGAATTATGTAGAAAATCAACTGTATCACTTGTCCTTATGTTTTGACTTTGACTGGTGCTCTTTATATATTTGTTCATTCATATATTGTACATTGTTTCAGACGTACAGTATATAAATACTCAGATTTGCATTGACAGGACAGCAATACACTAGACTCACATCCTCTTCACAGCAAACCTGGAATAATAAATTGCCAATAAAAATAGATTATACGCATGGGATTCAAACACACAGTGTGAGTGAGGGGATATCTGTGTGAATTACACTCTCCTTGGAGAGTAATTGTCATGCCTCATTGGAAATAATGCATCCTCATTATCTAAACCCTATTTATTGATTTCTGTGTCACAGCAAATATTAAAAACAGTAGTCTATGAGTGATGAGAATGGACTCTTGTTGACCTCAGTTATTTCAAAATCATTGCAGGTCCAGGAGTGGCTCTGCTTGAACTGTCAGATGCAGAAAGCTCTGGGAGGTATGGAGCCACCTGGCCCACCTGTGAAGGCGCCTCAGACTCTACCAAGCAAAGTTTCTGCTCCACCATCACCACAGAAAAAGGAGACCGCACCCAGTGTGGAGCCTCAACAAGGCCAGAAACCTCCAGTTGTTGAGAAACCACCAGAGCAACCTTCTGCTGCTGCAGCTAAGCCACCCATTTCTGCGGCACCAGCCCCTCAGCAAAAACCTGCTCCACAGCAAGAGGTTGGGAAACCACCGCAACAACCTCCAAAAGAGGCAGCCCCACCTGCCAAGGCAGCACCTCTACCACAGCCAGAACAGCCCAAACAGGAGTCTGGATTCTTTGGCTTTGGTTTTGGTGGAGCAAAAGAGAGCCCCAAAGCTCAGCCTACTCCCTCATCCAAGCCAGCGGAATCTGTTACAGGGAAGTTCTTTAGCTTTGGGGGTCGCACGGACACAGCTCGAGCTCGATCTCCTTCTCCTCAACCTGCTGAGTTGGTGTCTGGAAAGGTTATGGGATTTGGTTCTTCCCTGTTCAGTTCAGCGTCCAATCTGATCACCTCTGCTGTTCAGGATGAGCCATCTCCAACACCACCCACCGCCCGTAAGGAGTCTGTGTCAGCCCAGGGTCCTGCGAAGATCCCACCAGCTGTACAGACTAAACCACCTGCAGCACAGAAACCAGTGGAGAAGAAACCCGAGACACCTCCGCAGACCACTGCACCACCAGCTGCAGTGAAACAGGAGGAGCCTCCAGTGAACCCTTCTGAAGCTCCACCAGCCCCCATACAACCTGCTTCTACTGCACCTCCTAAGTCATGCTGCCCACTCTGCAAAGTGGATCTCAATATAGGCTCCAAGGATACTCCCAACTACAACACCTGCACAGAGTGCAAGAAGACAGTTTGCAACCTTTGTGGATTCAATCCCATGCCACATCTTGGCCAGGTAGGACCAGATATGTATATATTTTTTTTACATTAACCCTGACTAGCTGAGCATCTGTGTCTTATGCCCCCTGTTATGCAGTATATGGCTTGGTTTAAAAGGGAAGGCAATGTGTTTTGTATGAACTACTAGCACTTAATCCTTATTGTCCAGTGTTTGAAGTGTTATCTAAAGAGGGATTAGGTTGGTGGCATCTTTTGTGTGACGCACGTGTGGTAGGCTGTGAGTCTCACGGCTCAACATAGTGTTAGCTGCCTCTGTTCATTTGTGGTTTCTATCGTGGTCAGTGGATAGGGCATTGCTCCATATGTGACGTAATAAAATGTTTTATATAGAGTAAAACCACTGACACAATGCCTGATTTCAGTATAGCAGAAAATGAGTACATTTGATATTTTAGAAGTTCTGGATTCTAAAATTAGTATATATCTCTTTTATATATATATATATCTCTTTTGAGGATATTTTGGTCCAAAGGTTGTATATGGACTATCAGAAATGTAACTTATGCATTTAGAGAGACTCATATACCTTCTCATTTTATTACAGTATTCACTCTCACATCTCCCTTCAATTATTTGTTTTCACCTCAGACTCTGTACTGTTCATTATGCTGGCAGGGACACACAGAATAGGGTTGGGGGGGGGGGTTGATGGACTCCCTGGTGGATCCCTTGAACTCCATTCTGGAGCCTCATTGTGCGTGGATGTGGGTGTGGGTGTGTTGTCCATATCATTGCATTCTCTTTTCAAGGGTTGCTCAAGAAGGGCAAAGGATCAACACAAATCATTTACATCCAGAGGGCACAAATAACACATTGGAGGTCTTCCCTGCAGACAATTATGTGCAATGGCCAGATGCTCAATAAAACCCTTGCTCTGTGATTTCTGAAAGTAATTCGGCTTTCCGAATCCAGCCATGGCACTGAATTCCCCGCAGAATTCCACGAATCTTGATCTGAGGGAAGAAAAGGGCATTTTCAAAGTAGGATTATAAATTAGATGTATACCCCAAATTTTCAATGTGATTAAAGTTTATTTGGTTAGCCGACCAAACCATGACTAAATGTTGTTGATGTCTGTGTGTGTGTGTGTGTGTGCGTGTGTGTGTGTGTGTGTGTGTGTGTATGTATGTGTGTGTGAAAACATGTGTTTATGTGTATCCACGTACCACGTGCATGGCGAATATTTATGAGCGTGCTGCTGGAACAGCTTCCTTTAATGTGAAATGTGTTAGGCAGCCTTTTCGTGTGTGTGTGTGTGTGTGTGTGTGTGTGTGTGTGTGTGTGTGTGTGTGTTCGTATCCTGCCTCCCCGCAGCCTGAGCCCGCCGCATATGAAATGACATAATGGTCCATGCGAAGATCACTCCAGCACTGGAGGAGGGCAGGAACTCTATTAAAGTGATTGAAGGTTGTGCAACAGCATTACCGCGATGGGATCTTATGGGTTTGTGTGTGCTTTTGTGAGTGTGTGTGTGTTAGTGTGTGAGCATGTGTGTCAGCACACGGGCATGTGGGTGATAGGCCAATAAGTGGCGGTAAGATGGGTGTCATGGCGACCCCAGTGCGCCTGCACATGTCCTTTATATGTTGTACTGATGCGCTGGATTCATCATCTGGTCATCACACAAAGCGGGAGGAAGAGATTACTGTTGTTTGAAATCACCAAAATCTCTCTCACACTGTGACACCTACAGCCAGTGACCTCAGCTCACTTTTCCAATGTCTATGATGTGAACTTGCTCAGTGAAGAGACTGACCACATATACTTAATATGACAACATTGTCATTGGTTTCTACTTTTGTGCAGTCATATAAGTGAGATTTCATTACACGCTTCTAGAGCTCCCTTAGAAAAGAGCCTGCCATGGAAAAGAGAAACTTTGTGTTTGAGGTTATGTTTATTTTATTTTTATTTATATGTGTACAGATTAGGATAAAGTGACCTTTCACTCCTGTCATGCCATGTATATGCAAAGCCCTCGTCATTGTGAAATGTAAAGAATGTTCACAATCATATTAGATATTTGTATTAGTTTTTCAGCAATTGGTATAAAGCTGACCACAACAACTCACACATTTCCCCAAGAAGTCACTATAATAGGAAGCAGCTGTGGTCGAATATATATACGGTTTGTTGTGAATATTTCTCTGGTATTTTGCAGTCATTTCTACAGATGTGTCATCTTTTTGCCAGTTCTCCTGACACAAGCCATGCTAAACTCACAAATCCTTGCAGTACTTTTTGTTTTGGTCTCGCAGCTAAATGGTGGGTGGGTATAAACACTCACTGTGGATTATGCCTTTGAAGTTCTAATTGGCAATTCCATCTAGAACTAAATGATGCCAACGACATCAGAGACTCTAAGAGCACATCTACAAGCTTGCATGAACCTTTCCATATTCTACAAACATCTTACTCCACAGTAGGATCCACACATAGACATGAATCTGTCAGACAGATGGCAATTTTAAGTTTAATGTGAATGTGATACTGTTGCCTTAGGAGAGAAAACATTTAGGTAATTATGTGGCTTTCCAGATGAGGCTCAAATGAGAATTGATGAAAAGTATATGTGTGAATAGACTATGTGATGTAAAGAAAAGTAGCCCTTAAGAAATATTTTGTATTATCCATTTCTATCTCTAAATGTAAGTCATGCTCCTTTTTTGCTCTTTTTGGGCTTATTTAAGTACTATCTTTAAGGCAGAGAAAATGTCAAACCTCGCAGGAGCTGCGTTGTAAACGGTGCCCAAGATATGTACCCAGGAAGAGCAAAATGGAGAAGGAGGGAGAAAAGGAGAGGATGGAACAAGGGAAATCACAGGAGAGAGAGCATTACTTAGAACAGGTCAATAACATACAACAGATGAGAAAATCACTTAGATCACGTGATGACCTCAAACATCAGTCTCTTCAGCTCAAGGCTTCATTTTTCAGCCTGAGACCGATGTGATGCGTGCTCTTTTGACTGACAGCCATGGCCTATTCTATGGGAATCAGTGAAGCAGCATTGGTGGTATTTTTAGAGAAAGGCAGAGAGAAATGGGATGATGGGGGAGATGAGAGTAATGAAAGAGCAACAGTAGAAGAAAGATGTCAAGAGCCGATGCATAAAGGGGAGATAGGAAGCACACAGAGAGGGAGGGACTCATGATAAGATGAAGGGGAAATAATGAGAAAGAGAGAGAAGGAGAATGGAGAGAGGAGACAGAAAGACTAAAATAGAGGGAGATAATGGCACTTGGCCCCTGTCATGACCGGCAGCAATTTTAGCCATTTGTCTCACACCTCCCCCTTCCATTTCAGCCCAGCCTATCATAGCCAGTTAGTGGACATGCCTTATCGCTCTCATTAGCACAGCCCCACACGTTTAGTATTAGCACTGGCTGAAATGTGAGCAGCCC
The DNA here is from genome assembly GCF_900700415.2 of Clupea harengus. Lineage (NCBI taxonomy): Eukaryota > Metazoa > Chordata > Actinopteri > Clupeiformes > Clupeidae > Clupea > Clupea harengus. The sequence continues at coordinate 30,919,373 of NC_045154.1, forward strand.
CTGACAGCTGAGCTGGGATATGGTATGCCACCCTGGTACCTGTAATGAGGAGAGAGTGTGGAAAGACCCACGGGTTGTGTGTGCTAGCAACACATTAATAATGCAGGTGTTAGCGTTAGCCAACGTAGGAGCCGGCTAAAGCAGGCTAGTCTAATATAATTATGCCAGGAACCATAATGTTAACCTGGTGTGCCAGAGGTCATAGCAGTGATGTGCAGTGGGCATTAATAATTTGGCTTGATTCTGGCAAAAAAATTAATTTGTCACTCTCCATTTAAGTGGACATTCCAGAGTACTAGCATTTATTTTTTCAGGATTATTGTTGGCTCGTTGTGTGTCACAGTTCCAAACTGATGATCCATTTGGTTGATTTTCAGTATACCAGAAATGACTCATCTAAAATGTTTTTAGTTTTTTACCTCCACCAAGGGGGTTATGCTTTCAACCGTGTCCTTTTGTTTGTTTGTTTGTTTGTTTGTTTGTTTGTAGCAAGATTACACAAAAACTACTGGCCAGATTTTCATGAAACTTGGTGGAAAGGTGAAGCATGTGCCAAGGGAGAAACCCATTACATTTAGAAGCGGATCTGACAGCTTTTTACTTTTGGCTAACATTTTGAGATACATTTGACCTGCACAAAATTTAGTTTTGATTTCGCTAGCGTCGCGATATACGGCATTTGTCCATGGCAACGGTATGCATTCTACTCAGTGGCATTCTAGTTAATGTTTGTTTAAAATGTATGTCCATTGCATTATTATGTACAACTTGTTTACAGCTTTAGTTTTCCTCCACTGCAATATGCCTGTCAACAAAATAATGATGCTGCAAATAGCTCTTAATGCCTTTACGGGCGGATTATATTCTCCTATCTTATTTTAGCAGCAAACCTCAGAAGAGCAGTGCATGCAAACATTTTAGGCGTGACGGTGCACTCTCTCATCCTTGACTGGCAGCTGCTCTCTGCATATCCCTCTCCACAGTCGTAATGACATTAGTAGATCTCTCTCCAATGGTACCGACAGTATCTCACTGTGCAGTATTCTGCATGAATTCCCGAGGTCTTCCAAAGCTGTCTAAAATAGCTGAGGGCCAGCCAGAGGCAGACTCGCATGCCTCAGTCCTCGCTTGCTTGGTCTCTCTCTCTCTCTCTCTCTCTCTCCTCGGCTTTTGAAGGAGTGAGCTCACAGCACCGCCTCCAGCCTCTCAGCCACTTTGCATGTTTCCAGCCGTTTAAGCGGCACCAGGCGAAAGAGCACTGGGGTACAGAAGCTCATGCGTGGCTTCCCTGTCAGATGAGAGTGTTGGACGGTTGCCAGCGTTCGGGCAAAACAAAACAAAACTCGGTTTTCAGCAGGCCTTGTTTTCTGTGACTGGCATCAATCGTACTGCAGTAGTGTTGTTCAAATAATCAATTTGGCAACTCTCTCAGGTAAATTACTGACACAAGCAGAGCTTGGACAGTTTGCACACCCTCTCCATACATCTTTACACACACATGCACACCCAAGCAGTACCACCTCCAGCCCCCACCTCCAACAAATATACCGTATGTACACAACAAAACAACAAACAACAATTCTCAGGGCCAATTCTTTGGAGAGTACAGAACCTTCCTCTTCTGTTTTCTTCTCTTTTTCATCTCCCTCTGTCTCCCCTGTTTCCATCCCTCTCTCTCTCTCTCTACCCTCCGCCCCCCCCCCTCTCCAATGCTGTTTGTTAGATTGCAGTGCCCATGGGCTTGCTTTCCATTCTCAGTGCAGAGCACTCAGCTTATTACAGATTAGTGGGTCAAGATTCTCCATTATCATACTGGCTGATTTATTTGGCGTGAGGCACTGCGGGGGCTGTTGAAAACGCAGTATATTAGCCAGTAACATCTGTTGCCAAAGGCATCTGCCAGGAAATCGATAAGGTGCCAGAGCAGGTTCCGCTGTAGTGGCACCGCACCAAGGCTCTGATATACAGTGCCGGCTTTTATTCAATTCCATCTCCTTAAGCCTCAAAGGCCTGATAGAGTCCCTTAAAAACCGGGGGAGATGTAGACAGGAATATTATTATGACCTAAAGAATGTTATTCAATCACCATGTGGTCCTGGGAAATGACCTTGAGCTTATGTGAGATATTTAGTTGCTTAAGGCCTGGGGATGAGTCATATATTTTGGCCAGTCAGGGCAGCCAGGGCAATTACATGGTATGGTTAAGAAGATGGTTGGACCCATTAAGCTTGAATGCTCTTCTATGGATTATTTTACCAGTAGGTAAAATGTCAAGATGGGAAGCTGCAGACATGCATCTGAATGACAGGAAGAAAGAGTGGAAAGAATGCATGGGAAGTATATGCAGGTCCTCTTAATTCTATGAATTTGTGTGTGTGTGTGTGTGTGTGTGTGTGTGTGTGTGTGTGTGTATGTGTCAGCGAGTATTAATGTTGTGTGTCAAAATACCCCTTTTAGCAGCTGCTTATCTAGCAGTAGGGGCTAGCAGTATTACAGTATGGTTTATCACAGGACCCGTGCTGTCCTGTGTGGCCTTTTCCAGGCCTGCCAGCGGGATCTCAATTAAAGAGAAGGGGGATGGCAGTCAGCCAGACCCACATGACTCTCCCACGGCTGCTTCAGTCGGCAGCCCCCTCCAGCCCAACAGACAGGCCCCCTTGGCGAGAGATCCAGCCTGATGGTGCTAGTTAGCGCTGCTCACAGCATGCCTGCAGCACAAAGCCCATACAATTGCACACATAAATCACCTTCCTTTGGTTGTGCTTATTGTGTGTGTGTGTGTTTCGGTGAGTCTCTGTTTAGCCATAGAATACATTGGGTTCTCTTAAGGATACATAATGGTTATGAAGTTGTTAATGATGTTGTAATGGACTATTTTCATGCTGTTCCAAACTTGGTATCAGCAGTCATTTAAAACAGACAAGTTACACAACAGCGGTATTAAACAGTATCTTTAGAAATGAATTTTTTTTTGCCAACTCATGATAATGATGAATCCACACTGGACCCTAATCAGAAATTCATAAAATAAAAAAGGACTCTAATATGATTTCTCTAATTATCCAGCAGCTTTCGAACAGAAGCGAGAGCATAGTCATTTGTGAGGATTACCCTCTAAGCCAGACAGGAACGTTTTGATCTACCTGTGACCTTTGACCTTTCAGGATAAAAACACATGCTGTGGGCAGAGGCTGGGAAAACGTTTTCACCCTGAGGGCACTGAGATTTGTGCACATTCATTCAGTGTCATGTAGAATGAGAAGAAAGGAGCAATTTATCGTCTAGTCACTTCCAGTGTGCCCTCTGATGATTCCTCCATACAGTCTTTTAAAATACTCCGTGTACATTTTTTAAATGGTAGTTAAAATCCTTTTTTTTGTTATACATTTAGTAGTAGCATCTGTGAGTAGGAGGCCACGGCAGAGAGAAAAGCAAGAATGAATGCAAGGACTTCTTCTGATTACTAATTAAGGGCCTGATTGGCCCTGCCGTCACGGGCTAGTGGCACAGCTCCTCTGATTAGCATACGAATGCCGCGGAGTGTGATAGCTCACTCCACATGGTTAGACCTTTGGGTCCTCCCCAAAGCTCTTAGCCAGCGCAAGCCAATCACCAAAACTCCCGGGGTAGACCTATTATCACTCAATTCATAGGCAAAGTAAATATCCTATGCATGTTTCAAGCACATATTAATCAGGCAGTTAGTTTCAGGTTTGGACACTGTGCGCAGGATAACATTAAGCTTTGATTAGGTTTTCTTTTAAGATCTAATTTTTCCAATTCACAGTTCACAGGGCATACCATAAAACGATTTTGTGTAGAAACGGTTGTCTTCTTGCAGGATGAGTGTGGGCTGGTGAGGGAAACCTGGCAGAAGAACTTTGGTGATCAAAAGATTAGTAGCTCAGCCTTGCTCCTGATTGTAGATTAGACCCCAGCTGGATTCCTTTATAAAGAGCAAAGGCAAAATTCTCTAGGCGATGTGATTGAGTCTGTAATTTATTTTTATAACGGCAGCTTTCAGCGGATGTCAGAGGGAGCTACCACTGCACCCTTTTGGTTGCCGCTTGATTAGCATTTCAGTAGAGCAGAGGTACATTATGATTCTGCGTTTGTCTCAGGCATTTCTTCCCCCGCATCATAGGCCTTTCACTCTAAACCTTCAGAAAGATACATCAGCCCCAACTCACCAAAAGCTCCATAGGGTTGTCTGCACTAAGCTTCAAATGGATTTAAAGGAAAGGTTAGCCTTGTGTTTTAGACTGATGCAAGAATCACAAAATTTGAAAATCAATGTATACATTCTTACCAAATAAAGATGTCAGTCAGGAATATTGCATTCATTAGTCCAGAGTATTTTAATGAAAACTATTTGAAACAAAACAATGCGTTTTCAGAATACCACTCTCTAATTACAGATGCACAGCCTTGACATCTCTGTTCAGAGTTTTTCTGGTTTATTGTAGCCTCCAGCCTCCAGCCTCCAGCCTGACACTGTGTGCTGTTCTCAAGTGTAATTACACTGTCATGTTGTGTTACAGTAAACTGAGCTATTGCTTCTTCCAGACTCTCATGATTACAGCCAAAAGCTTTGCCACATTATTTTTGCATGGCGGTGTTGTATGCAGTCATTCTTAGAAGTCTTATCTCTGTATCTTTCGGGATTTGTTATACATTCATTACCAATCGGTGGCTGTGTTGGATTTTTTTCTTTATACATTTTGCAGACTTAATATCTGAATGGAAAGAGAGACAGTGGTGTCTGTATTAATCTGGTCATCTTTCATGCACCGGCTTTGGCTCCGGGGATGCTTGTTGCCCTGTCCTCAAGATACAGTATAAAGGATGGCAAATCTCTACAAATGACATCCATTAAGATCCGAGATCTGCTGCCCTGAATTCTGTTATGATTCAGAGATCAGAAAAGGGAACTAGTAGCCAGTATTAGTCTTTTGTCAAAGCTGTCAGACAGATGTGCTGCAATAATGGCCAATCGGGAAGGATATAATTTGAATAAATGTGGCAGCTCACTGCAATGACAAACGCTTTCTCTTTTTTTTTTCCTGGGAAAAAAAAGAGTAGAATGTGTTTTTCACCCGCTCTTTGTAGCCAATAATGAAATGTCAGCCTTGAGGGAAGAAGACCCCATTAAAACGCCTTTGAATACAAATGGAGAGATTTGAGAGAGTTTCTGAGCTAGAGCAGTGATGTGTGAAAAGAGGTTTCCTAGCTTCTCAACCCATAGGTTTAGGTCAGAGCTGAGGCTCGTCATGGCCTCTCTGCCTCTCTTCTGTCGTGGTCTGTACAAGCTCTCAGCTTTCTCATATTCTTCAAAATGATTTCTGGGAATGATCAGGGTTCCGCCGCTACAGCTGGCATTAAAATAAGCCTATGTCTGTGAGGGAATAAAAAAAAACTGGACAGAGGGGAGGTTACATCACAGCCTAGGACTAAGTGTAAGAGCACATGAAATATTATTTTGTTTGCCTCACCAGGCACAGCATCCCTAATCTCCTAGGGACAACATGGCCTCTGTGTTTGTGCACGTGTGTGTGTGTGAGAGAGATTTTCATTCAATTCTTTCAGGCATACACACACTCTCACTCTCTCTCTTTCTCTCTCTCTCTCTCTCTCTCTCTCTAACCTATACCCTCTTTACATACAAGCATACACGCTTTCTGTAAATGCACTGCATGTAGTGTATAGTCCCATATCCTCAGATATAGTCATCCTGTCTCATTGTACAGATTTACATATACCACGTTTCACTCTCCCTGTGTCAGCAAGTGATTCATCACAAATCAGCAGAGGTTTAACACTAAATGAGTAAGAGGGAGATACAAATTCTGTTTCTATGAATGTTCCACAACCAAATCAAATGTTACTTAAGAAATGTAGAGCATTACTAGTACTTCTGGGCACTGGCTGACTCATGTGTACCCATCTGGTACACACATAAACTGTATACAAATCTTTAGCATCTCTTCTTGGCTTGTCTTCTTGGTTTGTAAAAAGCATGATGTTAGCCGATGTGGAGGATAAGAAAACAAGGGGATTGAGTTCATCCATGGAGTAATCCAGCGATTAATGAGGATTTTTGTTTGTCATAATTATGTTTACATAATACCACAGATATCCTCTAAATTGAGAAAAAAGTTAATTTAAAAGTACTTTTAAAAGGGAGCTGACTAAATTAGTTGTCTTGCTATTGTCTTCGGACATTAGGCTTCAGATATGTTTGTTAGCTTGCTGTGTCTCATATTTGGTTTTGGAGAAGACTAATAATTACTGAAAATCTCAACATAGCATGTTTATTTTTGTGTCCACAGAATGAATGGCTCTGTTTGAACTGCCAGACCCAGAGGGCTCTATCTGGACAGCTGGGAGACATGGAAAAGCCACTGCCAACGAAAGCAGAAAAGCAGCAGCCTACAGTTCCTCCCAAAGTGCAGCCCACTGAGCCCAAAGAGCCTACGGCGCCCATCGCAACTCCAGTTGTTTCCAAACCTGCACCTCCTAATCAGGAAGCACTTCCTGCTTCACTTGCCCCCGCTGTACCTGCAACAGTGCCCAAGGATGCACCTGGCACTGTTGCCCCTCCTGCTGCAGCCACTGTCTCTACCAAAGCACCGGGTGTGCCACCCGTCTCAGCTGCTCTCCCTAAAGGTGCTGCAGTGTCACCCAAAGAGCAGGTTGAGGCTGTGGCACCACAGAAGACAGAGGCAGAGAAGGCAGTGACACCTCCCAAGGCAGTGGAACCAGAGAAGTTTCTTGCTGAGCCAGCTCAAACTAACATTCCCACTGCTGAGCTTAAGCAAGCAGTGGCAGTCCCGCAGGTTGAACAGGTAGCGCATGCTATGTCTGGTGACTTTGGTGTCCTTGATGTTGATGTCTGTACCGTCCGTGTCCTTGATGTTGTTGGTGTCATTGTCAGAGAGGATGACAGAGACAAGGAGGTCCTCACAGAGGAACCTCCTGACACAAAGGGGGAAATCATGGAGCCTGTAGATAGACCTACAGGAGACTCAGTAATCACTGAGGGTGTAGATGATGAACTGCTTGAGACAGTGGACAAAAGCTCAGAATCAGTGGACACCTCTACAGAGTCAATGTCTTCAGAGCTGTCACTAGAGGAGCGGTCTCAAACAGAAGTTGAAAATGCTGATCTTGTCTCTGATGCATGGGAAAAGTCTGAATTTTATGATGATATTGAACAAGTCTCTGATGTCCAGAGTGAGGAACTAACTGAATCAGAACTTGAAATGGCTGAAATCACATCAGGAATAGAAGGGTCACAGATATGTGATGAAAGCTCTGGCCTGTTTGTTGCTATTCCATTTGAAGAGTCTGCAGTACAAAATGAAAATCTAGAACTGGCTCCTGAGGATTTAGAGAGAGAGACCCATGAAACAATTGACAGACACTCAGAAATGGTCTCGGCTGTCCTGTCAGAGCAGGAGTGTGAATCACACGAAAATTATTTTGATCAGATATCTGAAGTGTTATTAGATGAACCAGAAATGCACGATGCGTCACAGGTCATAGAAGAAGTTTCAGTGATAATTAGTGAGGAGTGCGAATTATATGATGGAAATGTAGAACCAGTCTCTGAAGTCTATGTAGAAAAGTCTGAACAATATACTGACACTGCCAAACACATATCTAATTACCTTGAGCAGGAGGCCGAAATATTTGAAGGAAATGAGGAAAATACCATCTCAGAGGAAGAGTCACAGGTATGCAATGGAAATGCAGAGCACATTTCTAAGGTCTTTGTTCAGGAAACTGAACTAAATGTGGAAGGTAAAGAAATAAAGTTCTCACACTCAGAGCAGAAGTATGAAATTCATGTTGAAAATCCTGAAATAGATTCTGTGGGCTCAGAGGTCCCAGTTGAGCAGGCAGAAGTATGCATTGGTGATGCCGAACAGGTCTCAGATATTCCCCTAGGAGAAAAGACTGAACTGCTTTCTGAGGCCCAAGTCATAGATCCAGAAATGTGCACAGAAAAGTCAGAAATGGTTCCAGAAATGGCTTATGCGAAAGAGTTTGAAATGTATGCTGAATGTACTGACTCTAAGACAGAGGGTCTAGTACAGAAAGAGGATGTGTATATTGAAAATAAAGAACAAGCCTCTGAGACTCCAGTGGAGTCTGAAATACATGCTGACAATTCAGAGCTACTTTCAGAGGTCGTGATCCAGGAGCCCGACAGAAAAGACATTATTGTTGAAACAGGTGAAGTTATGCGTGATACCTCAGTAGACAAAGTATCTGAAAAGAATGAAAATATTACAGAGCATGTGATATATACAAAAGACTATGCATTTACACACAGCATAGTAGATGATCAGTGTCACACACAAGAGGAAAAGGTTCAGTCCGTGGCTGAACCCACTGTCGAATCTTTCTCAAATGAGAATAATGTAGATACCTTTTCAAACAAAGTGGATGAAAAATTCAGACCTGTGGAAGCGTGTACAGGAGACTCTACAACAGCTCATGTACTGCTTGAAACACAAAAGGAAAATGCAGAGGGGACTTCGGAGGTCACGGTAGAGCGACCACCAGATACATCAGAGAACAGTGTGACATCTGTGGGAGTATCCACAGATGACATTGTGTGCACAGAGGTCCTAGTAGAGGGAACACCTGCCACAATGGACAAAACAGCTGAAGTCATGTGTCACAACACAATATCAAATGAACAGAAAGAAAATAAAGAGGTTGTGGAAATACCTGTAGAGGACTCTGTGTCTGTAGAAATCTTAGAAGAAAGAACATCAGACATGAAAGAGAATATGACACATCCTGTGGAAATATGTACACAACAGTCTATGTCCACAGTGGTTCTCCTTGAGGAAGTGTCTAACACTCAAGAGGAAAAAACAGACTGGACAAAAATACCTTCAAGCGAATATGTATCTGTAGAGGTCTCACTAGAGGAACTATCTGACACACAAGAAGAACATGCAGATTCTGTGGAACCATCCACAGAGGAGTCTGTTGTAAAGGTAAACTTTATACACTGTAGAATGGCAACAGTTCTTGAATGCATTGATGATGTAGTTAGGAATTCATGTGAGAAGAGACTTAATATGCTCAAATATTACGATGAGGCATATTCAACGAACTGTTTCATAATTCATCTGCAGTTGCTTTTCTTGGTTTCACACAAGGAAAGGTTTTTAAATCCAAGTCACTTGGAACTATCCTTCATGACCCCCCTTCTGTAACCCTTCATCACAAACATTGTTTGAGTGAGAGGGTTAATTGTGTTTGTCATCATTCCTTGTCTGGTTCCTGTCCGTGTTGTTTTTGTTTTTATTGTTCTTATCAGTTATGTATACACTGCCTGTATTTGCGACATCATAACCCAGCGTAATTTTTTTTCTTTTGCAAATAGGTGCAGCCACACGGACTTAAAGATGAATCTCAGAGTCAACCGCCAGTCACCCAAGATGACATCATGAAGGATGATGTTAAGATAGTTGTGGAGAGCAGTCCTACCACAGAGGTCCCCAAATCTGATATAGAAGACATAAAAGAGCAGGACCTGAGGGGTCTGGATATGATGCAAATCTCACCAGAGTCCTATAGTCCTGCAGAGCAACAGGATAGTAGTGAGAGTGAACCCTCACCCCTGCCCTCACCCCTGAGGAGGAAAGTCAGTTCTGTATCCTCCAGCAGTGAAGACTACAAAGCAGAAAGTCCTGAGTCAATGGATGATGAGGAATCTATTCGTAGGCAGCTCATGGAAATGGGTGCAGTTGTTGATTTGTCACCATCTGAAGAAGACAGCAATGCTAAGAAACAAGTCTCTATGGCCACTGTGGAGGCTGCCTCAGAGAAGCCAAAACGTGTTCTGAAAAAACTCAGTGTTGACCCTGATGTCAGCCTAGATCAGAGCCTAATTATTCATGGTCAGCTCATGGAAATGGGTGCAGATGTCGATTCGTCGCCATCTGAAGAAGACAGCAATGCTCAGAAACAAGTCTCTATGGACACTGCGGAGGCTGCCTCAGAGAAGCCAAAACGTGTCCTGAAAAAACTCAGTGTTGAGCTTGATGTCTGCCCAGATTTGAGCTTGTCATCAGAAGATCTTGATTCTGACCAAATCCATATAGTCCCTCTCTCTCAAACAGTCAGCAAAGAGGATATGGATATGGAGCACAGGGCTCCTCGGCGCCAAAGCACTATAGAAGCTGATGCATCAATGGAGAGTCTGGTTGAATCAATCGATGAGCGGTCTAAAGGTGATGGGTCCTCCAGTCTCCATGTTTCTAGCTTTACCACAGGGACAACATCACCAACATCTGTGTCCTCTCTTGATGAAGACAGTGACAGCAGTCCAAGGCATAGACGGAAAAGTGGAGAGGGCAAGCACAAAAAGGCCAAGCATCGACAGCATGGCCAGGGTCTTCCTACCATTGAGGACTCGTCTGAAGAGGAGATGCTTGATGAGGGAGACCGAGACAGAGATCAGGACAAACAGGCTGAAGTTGATCAGCAGCAGAGCAAGAGGGTCTCCAGGAGAGCTAGAAAAGGTAAAGAGGAATTGCTCAAGACATCTGGATCAGATCTCTCACCAAGCATTGAATCTGAAGCTGAAGGTGTTACTCCTGAGGAGACATCTCAAGGAATGGAAAAAGAGCCCTCACTGCCATCTATCTCTCCCTACATTCCATCTGAAGAGACACAGCTAGAGAAACCTCTGAAGAGTGCAGATGAAGCATATGAGGAAATGATGCAGAAGTCCAAAGCGATCAAGTCCGAAACTGATATCACACCACCTGTCGTTGAGCCTCTGTATGGTGGGATGTCAATTGAAGACTATGCTTATGAGTCATTAGTTGAAGGGACATCTCATGCTGATCAGGAGTCAGATGCAAGCAGACTGGCAGTGCAAGAGTTTATGCAAAAACTAAGAACCCCTGAGGAAGTGTATGAGGAAATGTTGAAAAATGGAAAGTTAACACCAGATGAACAGCTGTCTCAGCCACAAATAACTCCATCCACAGCAACTGATACCTGTTATGTGACAGTTAAAGGTAGTGATGAAAAGCTTCACTTAGAGGCACAGCAAGAAGCACTGACACCTGGAACAAGTCCTTCACAGACAAGTCCAGTGTCTCCTGTAACTGATTCACTGTCCTATGATTCACCTGAGGTAATACTTATACCCTCAAGTGGAGAAGAGGAAGACACTTATGAAGAAGTACTACCAGCAGATTCCACTTCAGTCAGAAGATCTCTCTTTCCAATTCCAGATCTGAACATCATTCAGTGCTCCTCTGGCGAAGAGGAACCTGAGGAAGGTGATAGTAGTAGCCAAGAGCGTCAGTTTGCTACCAGTGCAGATAGTTCTGAAGCTGAAATTGAAATTGAGAAGCCAGCAGCAGTGGCTGAGCCAACTCTGGCCATGGCATCAGCAGATACAGAGCCTATCTCAGTTATTTGTGAGGTTCCTCAATCCAAGCCTAGATCAGAACCAGCTTCAGTCATCCCAGTACAAGACACAGCTCTGTCACCAGAGGTATCACCCTCTTCCTCATCTCCAGATTCAAGTTTATCAATGACCACTGCAGCCTCGTCCTCACCACTATCTGATCAGAGTCCAGTTTCAGCTCCTGCTACTCCTGCAGTTGTTGAAACTCAGGCTCCAGTGATAATTCCAATCCCAGACATTGTCTCTGAACCTTGCTTCTTAGACCAAAAAGAGCCATCACCTAAGGAGAAAGTTGCAACTCCAACTCAATCAACAGGTCCACCACAGGTTTCTGTACCAACTCCAGCTGCTGCAGCTGCAGTCCCATCTCCTGTTGTAACCCAGACAGAGACTCCCACACCTACTCCTGTCAAAGTTCCAGTTCCTTCCACTGTCCCAGCTCCATCCAAAGTTTCAAAAGTACCTCCTGTCCCACCTCCCAAGCCAGTCATAGTTTCCATCCCAGATATAGTATCTGCTCCAGCTCCAGTTTCAAAACCACCTTCTATATCCAAACCAGTTGTAAAACCCAAGCCAGCTGTGCAGTTACCTCTAGCCCAAGCACCTCCAAGTACAGCAACAGTGTCAGATCAGACACGCCCAGCAGTTTTACCACCAGCTCAAAGTCAAGCTGCTGTTATGCCACCTAGTCCTTCCCTGGTAACTTCTGCCGCACCCCAGGTCACAGCTCCTGCCCACAAACCAGCACCATCAGTTCAAGCTTCAGTCCCAGTCATTGTCCAAATGCCAGATCTTGTGTCACCAACCACAGATCCAAGTCAAAAGCCTCTTCCTCACCCACATTCTGCTCCAGTACCTCAGCCAGGACCGGCCCAAATAGCTGCTCAAGTTCAATATACAGCACCAATCCAGGAAGCTGTTGCATCATCAGTTCCTGTGCCAGTCCACAGAGCAGTACAACCTCCTTTGCCCAAACAGACCCCGGTAGTTGTGCAGATGCCAGATTTGGTTTATTCCTCGTCTCAAGATGCAGTTTCAACACCAGCCCCTGCCACTGCAATTGCCTCATCATCAACTTCACCTCCAGTTGTTGTCCCAGCCAAGGAGCAAATTCCAGTTTCAGTGTCTGCTGCTTCTCTAGTGGGAGCTCCACTTACATTAGCACCTGCATCAGCCTCTGCTACAGCAGTAGTGCCATCACCAGTCACTGCTCCATCGGCAGCCGTGGCAACAACTGCTGTCCCTCCTCCTCCTCCTCCTCCTCTTCCTCCCTGTGTGCCTACGACTCAACCACCTGTCTCAGTCTCAATCCAGATGCCAACTCATAGTCCATCTGCAGAAGAATTAAATGCAGCCATCCCAATAGCTCAAAAGCTGCCACCGCCACCTTCTATACCTACTACTGTCACACAACCCCAGACCTCCACAGTGGCCACACCTCCAATAGTAGGGCCAGCTGTACCCCCAACAGCTGGCCCAATTGTGTCTTCAACTATAACTACAACTGTATCCTTTGGAACACACCCAGTGCAGTCTGTGGTAGTGGACATACAGCCAGGAATCGGAATCGAAGGTATGCAACCACAACAAGAGATTAAAACATTCGCAATTTCTCCCACACCTTCTCCTCCACAGCTTTTACCCACTGTCCAGACAAGACAAGGTCATGTGGTCATTATTGTTCCCCGTGGTGCTTCATTTGAAAACATTTCAGTGATCAACCAGTCAGCACAAGAGATTGTGGCAAATTCAATTGCAGTAGCAGCTGCGGCCCCGGGTGAGGAAGTCAGTGCTCAGATACCCACCACTTGCATTCCACCACCCCCAGCTCTGCCATCTGCTCAAGCTTTAATCCCCACTGCTGTGCCGACCACTCCACCAACAACATCAACACAAGTGTCTGCCCCACCAGTAGTCCCCAAACAAATGGTGGTTTCACAGCCACCACTGCCACCCACTTCCACCCAGCCCATCCCAGCAGCAGCAGAGATCAAGGCACCACCTGCTCTTGGCCCAACTGAGGCAAAAACACCTGCTCCTGTCCTTGTGGATTCTCCAGTAGGAGCTCCTGTGGTGAAACAAACAGTCACTCCAGATCCTAAACCCATCTTGCCACCTCCAGTTCCTCCTAAGCCAACCTGCATTCCAGCAGGGTTAATATTCACTCATAGGCCAGGTGAAATTGTTCGCCCTCCACTGTCTCCTCAACCTGTTCCTGCTCAAAAAGTTCTGCCTGATCAACCTAAATATGCCACATTACCGAGAACCAGAGAACCACCTAAAGCACTGTCGTTTAGTCTGACAACCCCTGTACAGTCTAAGCTCAGTGCAACGTCTCCGAGGTCTCCTATGTCACCCAGGTTTGCAAAATGCCTGGAGACTTATGTGGTGATAACTTTGCCATCAGAGCCAGGATCACCTGTTGAAGGAATAACCACACAGGCCCCATTGCGACGTGGATCCTTTCCATCCTCAAGTCTGCCAGCAGGGTCAATATCGGCAGCACCACTGCCAAAACCGCAGCATGTCTACTTCCATCCGACACCAGTGCCCCAAATAAAACAGGTTGATGTACAAGTACCAAGACATGAGGTAATGGTTGTATCAGCTCCACCTCCACCTCCACCACCAAGACCAGAACAGACAGTTGTGTCAGTACCGTCTTCACCAGTGTCAGTGCAAATGGAACCCGTGTCAGCTTTTGCAGGAATACCAACACCACAAGAAGACCAAACATGGGTATATGTGCCTGCTCAACCAGTAACAATAGAAATGGAGCAAGTGGTGGCAGCTCCATCTACAATACAGCCTCAACCTGTGCAAACTGCTCCACCTTTGGCACATATGGCTACCCAGCCTATAACACAACCACTACCAATGCCCTCTGTGGCATTTGAGCCCATTATACCTCTTCCAGTACCAATGGTACCTGTGGCTGCCCAACCTCAAACACAACCAGCTGAATCTGCTTCTGCTACAGTACTGCAGCAACAACCAATTGCATTTATAGCTGCCCAGGCCATATTGCAAGAACAGCCAATGGCTACTGTGCCTGCTCAAGCTACATTTCACCCACAGCCACGTCATCCTCTGGTTGCTCCACTTGTCGCTCAACAAGCAATACCTGTGGCTGTTCAGCCTGTATCACCACAACCTGTGTCACCTGTGGTTGCTAAGACTATATCACCACAACCAGCTCCGCCTGTTGCCGTTCAGTCCATCTCACCACAACCAGTTGTACCTGTTGCTGTTCAGTCCATCTCACCACAACCAGTTGTACCTGTGGGTGTGCAGTCCATCTCACCACAACCAGTTGTACCTGTGGCTGTTCAGTCCATCTCACCACAACCAGTTGTACCTGTGGCTGTTCAACATGTATCACCACAACCAGTTGTACCTGTGGCTGTTCAGCCTGTAGTAAAACAACACATAATGTCTGTGGCTGTTGAGCCCATATCACATCAACAACCAGTGGCAGCTCTTCAATCTGTGTCACCACAACTAGTAGAAACTATCACAGCTCAACTGATGTCACAACAACAGCCAGTGGCATCTGTGGTTGTACAGCCCATGATGCAGCAACAGTCAATGACACCTGTGCCTACTCAGCCCATTGTACAACAAGAGCTAATGGGATATGTCACTGCTCACCCAATGGTACAACAACAACCAATCGTACCTGTGGCTGCTCCACCTTTATCTCAAGAACAGATGATCGCATATGTGGATGCTCAACCTGTATTGCAGCAGCACCAACAACCTATGGTGTTTGCATCGCCCTTGTTTACATCACAACAAGAAGCAATTCCACCAATGCAACAGGGGCCTCTATACACAGCCGCAGGTCTTCTCCTATCACAACAAGAGCAACCAATTGCTTACCCAGCCCAAGTTCCATTCACTCAATATGCAACCTTGGGAGAGAGTCAATTTGTTGAAGGAATACAACAACAACAACAACAACAACAGCAACCCACATATGTTCCTCTTGCTGCCGCCCCTCAATTTGCACCACCAGCAGGAGGTCAGGAAAGATTCACGCCAGAACCTCCTACTGTGCCTGTGGCACCAGTTACATATACTCAATTCACACAGTCAGTGGAAAGCCAGGAAATTCGAGGTCCAGAAAATCAACAAGTTCCAACAATGCCACCCCCTCCAGTTACATTTACGCAAGTCACTAAGTCAATAGCAAGTGAGGAAATAATAGGGCCGGAAACAGTTGTTTCAAGTGTAAGTCAAATGTACTCTGCAATCTCAACTACAGAACAGCAGCCTGAGACGATGCCCAAGGTGGTGACCCAAGTTGTTACAACTGAAGTGCAGAGGACTACTACGTTTTCAGTCGTACAAGAAATAATGTCTGAGGAACCTGCCCCAGTATCACCCAGTGTTTCTGTTGCCATGGAGCCAGAGACGACCCCAATCAGAGTCCAATCAAAGCCAAAACAGAATGGAAGAATTCACTACCCAGGAGATGTCATTGATCTTTGCACTTCAAAAGTCAGTGTCACCATGACTGACAAAGGCATGGACTTGACAGCTCCTGAATCCAGCCGGCAGTCTTTCTCAAGTGATTCCAGTGGGCGGCAGTCAACAGCTGTTCAGCCAGAGGTGGTCAATCTCAGTGCAGTGATTACACCGGCCACAACGCTCTCTGTTGTGACGGATAGCATCACAATTGTCACTTGCTCTGCCACCATTGCTTCATATAACAACGCTGCTGATAAACCACTGGATTTGGGAAATGCAACCTCTATGCCTCTTCCACTCACAGCATACATGCCATACAAGCCTCTTACACAGATAGTATACAGACCAGTATATTCCCAGGCTACACCCACAACAAGCACGGAAATTCCTGTTAATCTATCTTATGGGGTTGTAGAGAGTATGGCGAGTGCAACAACACCTGTGACAATTGCACCGGGAAGCATAATGAGTGACACTGCTGGAGTTCCACCTCTTATTCCAGCTCATACTGATGCATACGCAACAGCTGTAGATCTTACTACATCCAGGCCAGTTATGGTGGCTCTGACCACCTCCTCAGGTGTCGTGACCACAATAGTGGAGGATGCAGGGACACCTGTGGATCTCACTGCTGGGCGGAGTGCTGTCTGCTGTGATGTCATCTACAAACTTCCATTCACAGGGAGTTGCAGAACGCAGCAGCCTACCACCCCACTGCCTGACAATCGGTTTGGCTACAGAGATGATCATTATCAATATGGCAATGCCACAACCCTTGGCATCACAGACCTCAGTTACATGAAAAGCTCAGTGTCCGATAGCAATTTCTCTGAGGCCGGACAGTTCTACCACGAAGGTAAAAGTGGATTAGGTTACCAGAATGGAGCTTCAGATGGCGCCATAGATTTGACTTCCGCAAAAATGTCTACAGGTAAGATAATATTTCTAGTTATACCACACTATGCATTTGCTTCCTTTTTTGTTCCTCTTTTTTCCTTTTTACATTAAATGTGAAAATTGATTTCTCTTTGGTTTTGCTTAATTGTTGTCTTCTTTTCTTTTTCACACAGATGCTTGCATGTGCCTGCGTGTTTTCCCACAATGTTTTGGCTTTGCTTCATGCTAAACGAACGAGCACAAAAAAAAATTGCATGCTTTCTTCTCTCTTATTTTTCCTTTTTTCTCTCGATATATTGCATGCCCAACTTTTTTCTTTCAAATTTAATGACTAATGAAGAATGAGGCTAAGATCATATATATTTTTTCATTCTACAACAGATGAAGCTTTGGACTACTCAGGCAAAGGCACCAGAGCAATTACCACAATTACCACTGCACATTTCACCCAGAGTGTGCTAAGGTCAACCAATGGAATTGTTTATTCATCCGTAGCAGAACCTGTCCCAGCCACATATGCAATAACCACTCAGCCAGGGTCGATATTTAGTACAACATACGCTGATTTGGTCGAAATACACCCAACTAGCGCTTTAGAGCCATACTCAACCTTACAAAACCTCCCTACCCCTTATGGGTTCATACCAGTAACAGATTCTGGTCAGATCATTCCACAAGATACTGGAATTTCAAAAGAACTTTTGCCCTCAATACTTGCCAACCTCTTCCCTGGTATGGCACCATATCCTGAAATATATTCCGACGCAACCCTTGAAGCCATAGCTGCCTCACTGGACACTTTGCTCTCTCCGAACTTCCCTGGTTTTGATGACGGCAAGAATCAACAGTATCATGCTCAGCGAGAGTTCCTCGAATTGGAGAAGTTGAAGCAGCTGTGCCTTGCCGAAGAGCTGGAGTGGGAGAGGCAAGAAATCCAGAGGTTCCGGGAGCAGGAGCAGGTGATTGTCCAGAGGGAGATTGAGGAGTTGCAGAACATGAAGCATCAGCTGCTGTTACAGCAGGAAGAGGAGCGTCAGGCCCATTTGATCCTGCAACAGGAGACCTTTGCCCAGCAGCGAATGCAACTCAATCAGATCCAACAACTTCAGGTGCAGCTGCAGCAGCAACTGGATGAACAGAAAGTATACCCATATGGCCGAGAGACACTGAAAGGCATGTCTCCCCCAATCAGTACAGTCAAAAATGTCCTGGACCAGCATTATGTAGGCACAGATGATGGCCAATATTGGCCAGTAAAGGATGACACCTCCACACCCTCCAAGGTACCTGGCCAGGACCAACAGACAAGCCACATGTGGGGTACTGTTCCCACTGAAGGCATTCCAGCATCAGCAAGAGTCAGTAAAGATGGTAGAATAGACTCAACACTTGCAGTGAGTGGCAAAAAGATTGTTGACAGTGCTGTTCAGACAGATGATGAAGATGGTGCTGAGAAGCCATATCCTGGGAGGAGAAGAAGAAATAAAAGAAGTGTGGACAGTTGTGTCCAGACTGATGATGAGGACCAGGATGACTGGGATACTCCTGTCAGAAGCAGGCGGAAGTCTCGATCAAGTAAATATGTAGATTCTGAGAAGGGCAAGTCTTCTAAGGTCTCCAGCATTGCCATCCAGACAGTAGCAGAGATATCAGTTCAGACAGATCATTCTGGAAGCCTTAGGCGTTCACCTGTACGAGCCCACATCGACACCAAAGTAGATTTCCCTGGGACTGGAAGACAGCTCAGAGGAGATGCTGAGTCTGACTCTGATGAAACATCATCACAGAGAGACTCAAGGCACCCTGGTACCATAGATATAGGTATAACCACCTATCTCAAAGCAGACGGAACTGGCTCCTCTCCAAAGTCCCCCAAAGTTCTGTATTCTCCTGTCTCACCTATGTCTCCAAGTAAATCCATAGAATACAGTAAATCAGGCAAAGGTGGACAGAACATGCTCACTGTTGATCATTCAAGGCTCTCCCCAGGCAGCCCCAGATCACTAAAGCCTTCACAAAGATCCTTGTCTGAGAAGTCTCTAAGCCCAACTACCGAAGACAGAATGACATCCACCTACCATTACTCTGAAAGCTATTCGGTGAGTAAATCCAAAATAGTTGGAAAATGAAAAAATTGAAACCAAATTTATAGTCCTGTTTTGCCAATTGTAAGTATTCCAAGTATTCCTGTGCATCTATTGTATAGTATGATCATATTGGTAGTATCATATTCCATTGAGTAGAAATGATTGTAATTAACAGTACTGTTTTTGTTATTTTGCAGAGCAAAGGTTCACAGAGCGGTACACCTTATGGTTCACAGAAGAAAATTAAGCGTACCCTGCCGCACCCTCCACCAGAGGAAGATACGATTGTTGGACCATCTGGGTACAGCACTGGCTCAACTCGAAGAAGGATGTGCAGGAATACCACTATGGCCCGTGCCAAAATCCTGCAAGACATTGACAAGGAGCTCGACCTGGTTGAGAGGGAATCCTCTAAGCTCCGCAAGAAACAGGCAGAACTTGATGAGGAGGAGAAAGAGATCGATGCCAAACTCAGATACCTGGAGATGGGCATCAATCGTAGGAAAGATGCCTTGTTAAAAGAGAGAGAGAAGAGAGAGAGGGCTTATCTGCAAGGTGTGGCAGAGGAAAGAGACTACATGTCAGACAGTGAGGTCAGTAATATCAGGGAGGCAAGGCGCAATGGCCGTGGGCTCGAAAGACCCCGGACTGCTCCACAGTCCGAGTTTAACCAGTTCATCCCAGCACAATCTGACAGCGAGTCTCAGTATGGAGAATACTATCAGTACTCCCCTCAGACTCAAGCAGACAGCCATTACCCTCAGCAAACGCTTTACCAGCAGCAATCTGTGTACCATCAGCCGGTGTCCCCCTATCAGACCCAGTCTGTATATTCATCAGTGCCTAGTCTTCAGCAGTCCCAGCAGACAGGCTATCAGCATGCCTCCCAGTTGATGTTGATGCAACAAAAGCCCCGACAGGAACTCGATCCAAAGATTACCACCAACTATGAAGTGATTCACAACCAGCCACACTCTTCAACTGAAAGCACATATGGTGTTTCTCAGCTTGGAGGAAAGTACAGCAACCTGGACCTCAGGATGGCCTTGGAGGAGAGAGGCAGCATGGCAAGCAGCCCAATGTCCAGTATCTCAGCAGAGTCCTTCTACACAGACATCGACCACCATAATGCCAGGAACTATGTTTTGATTGACGACATTGGTGAGCTCACAAAGGGCTCTTCTGGACTTAGTTCCAGCTTTACCATCCCAGATAAAGACATGGCTAAAGCTGACCGCCTGCTCCGTGCAGCAGAGGTACGGCGCACAGCAGAAGTGGCAGACTTCCTGGGCCCCCTGCAGGCTTCTGGGAGGCTTTCCTATGGAAAGACTGAGGAGGACTCAATGGAGGAGCCATATGAACTGAAACTTTTGAAGCAACAGATTAAGCAGGAGTTTCGACGGGGGACGGAGGGTCTGGATCCCCTCACTGGTCTGCCACACTACTTGCCCAGTGACAGCAGCTACAGGCACTTCCCCAAATCAGAGAAATACAGCATCGGCAGACTCACCCTGGAGAAGCAAGCTGCCAAACAACTTCCTGCCGCTGTCCTGTACCAGAAGCAATTAAAGCAGAAGAAAGCAGCAATTATGGACCCTAAAATTACAAAGTTTCCCTCCATTCAGGAAAGTAGGGATCTACAACCAGACTACAGTCATTTTTTAGCATCAACCGGGTCCTCGGTGGGTGGGCTGGCCACCAGGGCTCGGCTTCTGCAAGACGAAATTACCTTTGGCTTGAGGAAGAACGTAGCAGAGCAACAGAAATATCTGGGCTCTACTTTGGGCGCTAACCTGGCGCAGTCTTTAAACTTGGGACAGTCTCTCAACCTCAGCCCAGGGTTGAGATCATCATTACCAGATGATGGCACCTACCCTAGCGGTACCCGCTCTAGACCTTCGTCCCGGCCCTCCTCTATGTACGGACTTGACCTTTCCATAAAAAGAGACCTTTCCAGTTCCTCACTTAGGTTAAAGACTGAAGGTGAGGGCATGGACACATCATTTGGCTCAGCCAGAGCCAAGCCAATGAGCCTTCCCATCAGCCAGAGCAGAGGACGCATCCCTATCGCGGCCCAGAACTCTGAGGAGGAGAGCCCATTGAGTCCGGTTGGTCAGCCCATGGGTATGGCTCGGGCATCAGCCGGCCCCCTCCCCCCCATTTCGGCTGACTCCCGGGATCAGTTTGGCTCAAGCCACTCCCTGCCTGAGGTCCAGCAGCATATGCGGGAGGAGTCCAGGACTCGTGGGTATGACCGTGACATAGCCTTCATCATGGATGACCTGCAGGGTGCCATGTCTGACAGCGAAGGTAAATTTTACTAAGTCTGTCTCCGAATCCTGTGGATATGGGTTTCATGCATGGACTTAATTGTGTTCATATCTGTGTTTGTCAGCTTTAATTGCATGACCGTTTTCTTCCTGTTGCTCTTGCTTTCATCTCGCTGCTGTAAGACATTTCATTTACATGCACAAGTTTGTCTAGAGCAGTGTCATGCTGATATGTTGTACTTTCTTTTCTCGTCTAAGACACACATATTTATTTGTGAATCTGTTCCATGTTTATGTTTTTTCTTTACTCAATCAAACTGTCTTCATGCTTAATTTAAGCCATTTATTTGTTTTCTTTTCAAACATAATGTCTGTACATTCTAATTATAATTCACTAATGATTATAATTAAGAGTAGCGTAATACTCAGGTCAAAGAAAGTTTGAGGTAATACCGGTTTAGCTGTAGGTGCCATTCAATTCACAGACAATATATCAGCTTAAAGGGACACATTTGAAATGAAATATATTGTCACATATTGTATATATGTATATTTATGTGAAATACTTTCCTGACAATGCTAGCAATGAAGTTTGATGACACTAGTTTTAATATTATTCAGCATGGTACCAAAATGAATGTCCCTGTTGAATTGTGTCATAAATAGTAGGTCAACAGTTTGATAGAGAAATATTTGCTCAGTGCATTCCTGAGGCAGTTGTTAATTGCTGACAAAGGAGGTTTTTATGTCGAGTCACTCTTTAAGCCAGCGCCTTGGCATAAAGGTCACAGATTTGAATGTGTATTTACTGGACTGTCTTGCTCACGTTGAGTGAATGTCATTAATCCCCATAACTACTGCTCCTGCTGAATTGTAAAACTGTGCTGACACAACCTTTGTGTAAATGTATGTAGCCATTCAAAATCCCGTTGTCTGTGTATTAGTTCAGCATCGGATTGTATAGTAAATGGCATCTTTGATTTACTAAAAATGTCCCACAGATTTAGAAACCTGCGTACAAACTGGATAGGAAGTGGTGGTTTATAAGACCACTCCTCAGGAGTTTGTGCTAATTGTTTTTGAAAAAAGTATTTGTTTCGTTCCTCTTCCTTTGTTATTCTTATCTGTTCTCTCAGTTGTCATTTAATCATTCTGCGTTGTTGCATGTCATTGTATCTTGTGTTTGTGTGTGTGTGCATGTAAAGGAGGAACAGAGAGAGGGAGTGAAAGAGAGTGAGAGAGAAATAAAGCAGAAATGATCTTGCATGCATTGGTTTGATGTCTGCTAATTTGCATGTTCCCTGTTATGATTGTTTTATATATATAGATATACTGTATATATATTTTATCATCTTGTAACATGTAAGATTGTCAACCTTGTTTTTCTCTGCTTCATAGCACACTTCAAGCTTTGTCTGTTTCTGGGGTTAAAATACCTTAATTAATAAGGGCGAAATAAACAAATCTGAAAGGAATAGGAAATATTCTCCCAGCCATTGTATTGCGAAAAAAAAACATAAAGATTTAATTTAAAAGCGATTTTTTTTTTTTGACACAAACCAAGATAGCTTCAATTCAGATTTTTTAACAGAAGGTTATCTTTGCTAAGTTAATGCCATTTCTCTAAAATTACAGCAGTAGGCTATCGTTGCTCAGTCAATGTCATAGATATAAAAGTCTGCGTATGCCTTGGTTTTCAGCACTAAGTGACCCCCTGCTGATTTTGAGCAGAGATGATCCCATACTCTTTCATGAGTATCTTTCGAGTATCAAACACGGTACAGTATTAGTATTACATTTCTAAATCCTAAGACCCACACTGATCCACCTGCTGAATGATCACAGGCAGAATGCAGCCCTGTTTTTCCTCACTTCTGATGTTGACAATTATGCATTAGTCATCGTGATATTTACGCAGCTAGTGCAATCCCCTTAGAAATCGTGAATGTTATCACAGCCCTTCCAGGTATGTTAACATGCTCTGATGCTCAGTATTGCTCAAGTGTATTTCCTTTGAGAAATTAACTTCTTTGAAAGACTTCAACTAACCGAGTCAAGCTCTAATATACTGCAAATGTAGGGCGCTGTAGGTCTTTCAAAGAAGTTTGAACTGGATCTCGTGCTCTGCCCTGTGTCCTTAGGTATGCATATCCATTCGAGTTGTTGGTCACTGCATTTTGTTTTCCACGTATGCATAGCACAAAACAAACAAGATAGTATAACGTTATCGTTTTACTTACCTAAAGCAAGCTCGCATGGTTTCTAGGTTTATTAGACTAAAATATATAAACAATGACATAAGGACAGAGCACAATGATGTTATTAATTCATCAGATCAGAATGTTTAGTCGAAAAAAAATAAAGCATGTTCCACAAAAATAGGAAGTGCATGTGAATCAGTTGCATTGATCAATACAACTGCATTTTTTATAAGTGAAGCAGTACAGTCGAAAACCTTACAGTACCAATGCAGACGCAGTCAGCACTGGATCTAGAAACGTTTTGTCATGGGTTCTGCCTAAAAAAACCTCTAAAATATAATTTCCATCACAGCAGGAGTTCCTAACTGGAATATAGAAGGTGAGAGAACACTGTGAAAAGCTGCACTATGTCATCCAAAGTCAATTCCCCATTCAGCATACAGCATATTGACGCCACACCCATACATTGCCATAGTCAGTGCTGGACGTTTTCCTCCCTGTGGTATTTCAGACCCATTCTGGCATTCATATCCATGCACTCTTGAGTACTGTAGGTATGTTTTCTGAAGACTTGGTCATGCATACCATGCATTCATACTGTACATAAAATGCATATGTGTGTTCTTCCACGATACGTCTGAATGCCAGATGTGCTTGTGTTGAGGCCTTCACCCTCTCCTGGAACCCCCCCGTCACGTCACAGCACCGTTCACTTACACGTAGATCGCAACAAGCGCTCGTCACAATGGATGCTTTCTGGCACCCTGCAAATGGATGGAGAGTGTGAGATTTAATGCGACATTCGCAGATGTAGGGAACATTAAGTCCTCCGCGCGATTCAGCCAAACACGCTCCCACTGCTTGCTTCCTATCTCACTCTCTCAGGACTGACATTAAAGAATCAGGAGAGAAATGTGCTTGCATGGAAGGGCTTTCCATTCTGATTTTTCAATGAGAGTGCTTGTTGAGAGTTACTACCCCCAGAGCTGGGATAAATACAAAAGAAGTTTTTTTTTCTCCAGAAATTGAAAGAAAAACATATTCCAGTCAATCTATTAATATTTTACTGTTATTCGACATTTATTCATCACGTAATAATTCCTCCGCTTGGAAAGTCCAACCGTACTGACTAATCCATAGATTTTAGGAACATACCAGAGATGAATATAATGGAATGTTATTTTTAACTGCAACCACAAGCCACAACAAAATGAAATGGCTGACTTCTGTTGCATTATCAACTATTTACATATGAATTATGTTACATATTCAAAGGACAGTAGTGAAAGGATTATATCATAAAAAGAAGTATAGGGAACCTCTCTCTGGCAGTTTTCTACCATAATCGGAAGGCATACTACAGTAAACTGACTCTAGTCCTACATTATTAAGTCAGAAAAAACTTGTTTACACTTCACTTGAACCCACTGTCATGACAGTGATATAACCTTGTCATAAACATGTCAAGGACTATGTCATATCATTTTTCATCATGACAGTCGATAGTCATTTTGTCATTATAGGCTGCCATAGCATCAAACATGTTGATGACAGTCCTTGATAATCTCACGCCTATCTCACTGAATGATGACTTCCATACCAATATAAGACAAGATATGAACACCTGTCATGACATGGTTATAACATGGCTATGTCATCATCATGACAGAGCATTTATGTTAGGTGTAACCAACATCTTTTTAAAGTTTCATGTAGTGTGTAGTCCTCTTAGTAAATACTCTAGTATATTGTAGTGGAGTGTAGAGAGAGGGCAGAGTGTGTTCTTTGAGAGTTTTCAAGCAGAAGTGTGGAAGGCATCTTTCCTCTGCCATCCAGTGAGAGAGAAACAGTGTATGTGTTTGTCTGTGCGTGTGTGTGTGTGTGTGTGTGTGTGTGTGTGTGTGTGTGTGTGTGTGCGTGCATGTGTAATTTGGTGTGTATGAGTGTTCTGGGTGTCTTTCTTGCCCGGAAGAGTTCTGTCTCACTTCCAAAGCATGCTGATCAGTACTCAGTGTGGTGTTGTGTCTGCATGTTCGGACAAGCATGTGGTGGGCATCACAAAGCTGATCTTTTGGGGGTTCATGAAGAAGAATGAAAATAAATCAGTCTCCATTTACCCCATCAGCTTACCACCTAAGGGACGAGGAGAGCGACTGGTTTGAGAAACCACGCGGTGGACGTCCCGGCCAGAAGAATGGACAGCAGCTGGACAGTAGACAGGTAGACATGCATACATGCACCTTCACACAAAGCTACACACACACACACACACACACATACACACACACACACACACACACACACACACACACACACACACACACACACAAACAACTTACAAATAAGGGAAAAATGGAAACCTCTCCAGTTTCTCCATGTTCATGTCATTTGTTGATGAAATGTACAGTGTTAACAACTTACACTCTTTCCTGTTTCAGATGAATTTGATGCATTACCCATACCCACACACACGTATTCAATTTCAGAGGGACCCGAAAGATAATAGTGTCTCAGGTAAAAGAGCATCTCTTTACTTTCCTCTTCTCAATTAAGATGAAATTAAAAAAAAGATTGAGGTGTACACAAAATGGTGTGTTATACTGAGAAGGTATGGCCCAAATAATGCAAGAACATCCACTGATCTATGTTTAATGAAGGTTGTTATGGTAGAAGATCAGGCAGAGTTTCTTGTACATATTTAACCTGCAACGACTTGGTGATTAAAACCACACTGAAAAAGCACTTTGGTGTTCTGTTTTTTAACCAGCCGTTTTCTCCGCTCTTTGTCCAGGGAATGGTTTGGGAATCCGAGTGGTTGGAGGAAAGGAGATTCCTGGGACAGACACTGATATCGGTGCATACATTGCCAAAGTCACTCCGGGTGGACAGGCTGAACAGACAGGGAAAGTGGTGGAAGGTAAGACGTCCAGTGATCTTATGTGTCTGATCGAGATATAATATCTTCATGCATTTTATTTCTCTGCGGGGATGTAAAAACCTGATTAGCAGGATGATGATCCAGTATCACGATGAAAAGGCTCATATATCACCTTTGCTATATTAAGATTGATGCCCACACCAGTACTGAGTAGATATTTGCTGCCATGGAGTCTTTCTCTCTTTTGATGCCACTTCAATGAAGTTGCTGAATATGGCCACAGCAGGGCTACTGAGGGCACATTTTTCCTGCCACTTGCGTCTAATTTGAGAAGCCATTTTTCATCCTCTGACTGAAATGCTGCCCTTGCAACCGAGGCTGTGCACTTGCGACATGTCGCCGCCGCACTTGGGCCACGAGGCCAGCGCCTGTCGTCTCGCCAGTAGCCAGATCTGAGCCTCCTCTCAAAGGATGTTAGTAAAGCCAGAAATCTCTCCAGACAAACAGAAAAAAAAATGTGCCTTTGAGCCAGAAATGCCAAGAGTGCAGACACCCAGTGCGAGGGAGGTAGACGCCAGGGCATTTGGTTTTAATCCCAAAACCTCTGGGAGGAGATGATAAGGGGGTGGCCATCGGTGTAAGCTCACTGGAGCTGTCATTATTCTGGCCTGGCTGTGTTCACTGGGGACAGAGATGGCCTTTCTCTCAGTGATTGTAATACTTTCTGTGAATGACTAAACATATGACATAAGTAAGGATGTCAATTAGGTATTGCACAGAGTACTCAAGTATTCATCATCAATTCTTGAGTTTCTACATAAAAAAGATAAAGTTCTCTTTATTCACATGGTGCTAGTGTAAGAACCAGAATTGTTTTATTGTTGGGGTTGAAGCATAATGTGCAGCATGTGCTGCTGTTCTATACTCTGCCTACTTAATTTGCTGTCCTTAAAAAAATCCTTGTGTTCAATATATGCTGATGACGATGCCTACAGAGAAACTACTCCTTGCTTAACGTAGTGAACCATTTCCTCACTAAGGCTGGAAACATTCCTAAGCTTTG
Source organism: Clupea harengus (assembly GCF_900700415.2). NCBI lineage: Eukaryota > Metazoa > Chordata > Actinopteri > Clupeiformes > Clupeidae > Clupea > Clupea harengus. The sequence continues at coordinate 30,946,691 of NC_045154.1, forward strand.
AAAAGGTGTTACTGCCTGTGGGCTTTAGTGCACACTACAGCTTGCTTTATCTTATTGGGTGTATTATTTGCTGGGATATTGGGAGCAGTGATGTGGAGTCAGATTAAGAGAGCATCACTAGTGCATCTTGAACAGTCATTTCCTGAGCCTTCTTCCTCCTCCAGCATCTGCAGTTTACACGCCGGTAGCAACTGATGAACCCTGCGATTATGGCAGCTGTAGAGAGACACACGCAAACATCAAACGTGTCTATACATGTGCTCATGCAGACACACATGAGCCCGCTCTCTTACAGACACATACATACACACACACACACACACACACACACACACACAGACACACAGACATGCACACACTACCACACACACACACACAGAGAGAAAGACAGTGAGAAAGAGATAGAGAGAGGGCGGGGAGAGAGAGAGAGAGCCTGAAAGACACAGAAATCTATCTACTAGAGACTGAAATGTTTTAATTGAAAACCTGTTTGCCAGGAAGGCCTCCTGTTGTGTGAATGTTGGTTCTTGGTTCTTCAAACAGCTGAATACACTCTATTGTCGCCCCAGCTCGCGAAATGCTCCGTAAGCAAAAGGCCTATCTGAAGACTCGCTTTCATTTGTGTAAGTGGTGAGGAGCCGCTCCTGAGTGCCTCTGGGTTTGCTGTGCAGTGTTTTAAAAGCCTTATTCCCCCCTCTCCGCCTCTCTATCATTCTCTATGCTCAACTCACTCTATTGGCATGCAGCTTTTCCTCTCTCTGTCTCGGCGTGTGGATAGCACTCCAAGACAGACTGTATTTTAAAGGAATGCAAATGAGTGGAAGCTAAATGAAATCTTAAATTTCCTTTTAGTTTTTTGTGTGAAGACTCTGACTGCATATTAGGAGGATAAAGCCATAACTTTTCCTTTTTCTGTAAGGTCATAGAGGATAACCTCCATCCGGTAAATGCTTAATGTGCTTTGTGATTATGACTACAGATGGGGTTTGAAAGAGACTAACTCCGATAGTCTTTTTTTTTTGCTCCACGTCTTTCTGTCTGTTGTTAGCTTTGTGTGACATTTTGGAACACACTGTATTTCAATTTCAACACATGCATTCAGATATTACAGCGTGACAATATAATTGTGATTCATTTCAATTAATTATTCGTATAAAATGTTCTACCTTGCCAAACTAAATGTACCCCCCACCACCCCCCAATAACCTGAAGCATACTGATCATACACAGGAATGCAGGTCCTGGAATGGAATGGAATCGCCCTGACTGGCAAGACCTACGAGGAGGTGCAGACCATCGTGGGTCCGCAGAGTGGGGAGACTGAGTTATGTGTGAGACTGTAAGTGAGAACTTCAGCTCACACCTGCACAAGCATACCTATTCCAATGCCAACCTTAGAAAGGAATTTGTCTTCTTTTTTTTACCTCAGCACTTTTGTATAGCTGTAAATTTCAATGCAGATACAAGTTCAAACAATTCTTACAAACACATTTTCTCTCTCTCTCTCTGTCTCTTCCTCCCTCCGTTGAATCTCAGGGACCTGAATATGCTCGCTGACTCTGAGCACCCGCAACACCTGGAGCTTCACACACAGATGAAGGCTGGTAAGGGGGGGCCATTTTGTGCACTGTTTCACCTCAGTCACTCGATTTGCCTACAGCTTTTAGCTTTTAACCACAGCAAAACATGCTGTACATCTGTTGTGGTGTAAGGGACTGGTGGTTATTGACCGAACCGCTGTGTTCTGTACTCCATGTGCGCTGTGCAGGGGATAGGCAGCGGTCCCCCGGCGTGGACCCCAAGCAGCTGGCTGCAGAGCTGCAGAAGGTGTCCCAGCAGCAGGCCCCTGCTGCCGTGCTGGCTGCCCTGGAGAAGGGGGGGCACATCCACTCGGGCACCGCCTCAGCCGGCTCCAGCGCCGTGCCCAGCCCGGGCCAACCCGGGTCCCCCTCCGTCAACAAGAAACGCCATGGCAAGGTAGGGTGGTAGAACATCCTCTGGGTGTCCAGTAGAAAAATACACTTTTTGTCATATTCAGCAATGGAGGACCTTCCACATTCCTGGCTCTTTGAATGGGAAGCAAATAAAGTGGCTCGGACCCAGGCACACACTATTCCAGGTAACCAACACATTGTTTCAGGAGCATTGAAGGGAGGGGTGCAACTTAATAGGCTGTTGAGCTCCAAGATAAACAACCTTTCACCACTGTCACAGACTGGCCTTTAATGAAGAGGTTTCATTAAATGCCGACAGCTGTGAATATTACATTTGCCTGAGAGATTTCTTCTCGATGACTCTCAAACAACTGTATGTGAATTGAATTGAATCATTTGATCTTATCTGGTCCAAATGTACCTCCGGGTCACAAACCTTGGTATAGTGATGGGTTGGCCTTTGAGCAGCCAAAAGAGTAAAATATGCAACTTTGAAGTAGGTTTAATGAGGTGGGGGTTGGCCTCGGAGATGACCTTTGCTCGTGGTGAGGGATTACGAGCTGGGCAGGGCTGAGTGATGTTAGGTCACCATAACTTTGATCACTTGGTGTTTTCACTTAAAATGGGCAGGCTCAGAAAGGTTACCCAGGAGGGTATTCATCTAAAATACATGACAGTTAATTAAAGAAAGACATGAGGTGTGTGGTGGGGGGGGGGTGTATGAATAAATAAGTGTGGAGTGTGTGTGTGTGTGATGAAGAGAGACAGACAGACAGAGGTGACAGACGGGCACACAGACGACAGACAGACAGAAAGAGAGAGAGAGAGAGAGAGAGAGAGAGAGACACACACACACATACATACAGACAGACAGACAGACAGACAGACAGACAGACAGACAGACAGACAGACAGACAGACAGGCAGACAGACAGAAAGAGAGAGAGAGAGAGAGAGAGAGAGAGAGAGAGAGATGCAGTGGGGGTGATTGAGAGACAGAAAAAGCAAGCGTGAAAATATTTGTGTGAGAGTGAGGGTGAGAAAGAACAACACTATATATAGAGAGGGCTGTTGGTGCTACTTTGAAAAGTGTTGACTTTGTCATTCCATCCATTAGTTTTCAGTTGAATGCACTACAGACTTGGTTTGGGTACGACTGCTAATCTGTGGTGTTGTGTTGATGTTCAGCCCACAGAAGCTCTGAAGCCTCAGCCTCACCCTATCACTGGGGAAATTCAGGTATGAAACTTTGCCAAGTCACTACAGAACAACTCATTTATGAAGATATTATTTATCATTTATTTATTAATACTTTCATATCAAGTACCTCAGATTGAAGCCCGTATTTGAAATTAGAGTAGTATTACTATCAAGCACGACACTGGGCTATCATTAGATAGTATTTCCCAGTGGAGTAACAAATAACCTTGTGTGAAATATAATACTGCACATCACTCAGACTGCATTTCTTTTTCCAGCTTCAAATCCATTATGACAAAAATATGGGAAATCTGATCGTCCATGTCCTGCAAGCAAGAAACCTTGCTCCCAGGGACAACAACGGCTACTCAGATCCTTTCGTTAAAGTCTACCTCCTACCAGGGAGAGGGTAAGCAGTGTTTCTCTTTTCTTTTTGATTTTGTCTCAAGGAATGGCCTCAACATACTTGATGTTGTGATTTTTGAAACTTTTGGCTGAAACCGAGCAAATTCTAAATTCTAAATCCTAAACGACCATTATCGATTTCACGTGTTTTTAAATAGAAATATAACTAATTAGCATGCCCTTAAGTGCTGCAGTGTTTGCTTCAGGTTTAAGCTCAAGTGCGTCTTTGAAGCATTTTTCCAATGCACTTATGCTAACACTTTAGCCTTATTATCTGTGTGAGTGGTTTGACCTTTAAAATGTACAGTACAATAGACAGCGGTCAGCAGTATGACTAGTTTCACACCACTACATCTGTTCTTGGCACTTCTCATCTACAGATGATAATTTGTCTATGCTGCTGTTGAAACGATTGACATTTCCAAAATCTTGTGTTCAATCTGTGCCAATTCACAATTGTTATTATCAGCAAATGTCTTTCTGAGCATTGCCAGGGGTTCTTAAAATGGAATTCTGGGAATGTTCAGCCCAAATTAAGTCTTCAGAGATAGCTGCTTATTTGCCAAGCACCTTCATTTCCCTGTGGACTCCAGATCTGTAATTTAGCTCAAATAGAAACACTAAGAAAGTCCATCCCCATCTTCTATGTTCCTGAAACCAACAAGAGAAGAAGTAACTAAATCAATATGGCTGCCTCTCGTGTCAGGCGGTGTAATGGTATCTACTATCTGCTAATGGCCGTATCTGGCTTGTTTATGTGATTATAAGGCATTATGTACACCGTGCCGTCTGTATCTGATCCGGGGTGCTCAGCAGACCGAACCAGACTCCATTACATGACAGTTTCCAGACATTGGATGGGCTGTGTTTCCTGTTCACCTCTCCCATCTGTCTGACTGTTGTTTTATTTGTTTCTTTGCCTGTACATATTTTGCTCTCCCCCCCAAAAAATCTCTGGATTGATTCAGCCAAGTCATGGTTGTCCAGAATGCAAGGTAGTGTAGAATTATTATCCTTTCTCTTCAGGCTTGTTGGTGGGATGTCGTTGATTTCATTTTTTTTGCAGCTTTCATCAATTCGTCTTTGGATCATCTGGGTTTTACAGCCTTTTATGTTTATGTTCTGATAAAGGTTTTTCTTTCAAAAAGCATATCAGCTTCTAAATAACCATTTTTTTATGTCAAGTCTTGTTTTTTTTCCTCACAATGCCATTCTGTCTATTCACACATTGAGACATGAACCATACGTGTAAAGTCTGAGTCTGAATATTACATTGAAATCTGCAATCTGCTCATACCAGAAGCAAATGATTGATAATCATCTGCTGAACACAGCACTGTGAAATGAATAGCGATTACATTTGCAACCACAGTCTGTTAACATCAGTATTCAATGGATCCAATGTGTTTCAGTGTTCCTGATATACACGTGTACCTATTGTCCAACAATAGGATCAAAATACTGGACTGATTTGTATTTGTATTCTTGTATTTTTGCGTGCATACCGTTATGTATGTACACAACATCTGCATAGTCATGCATCTCCCCGTCATATCAGAATCACAATGCTTTAGCATCGTCACCTGATCCTTCCTTCATGTGGATCGCCATGTCAGTTTCTTCCCACCTCCCGTAACCAAGCCCAGTTGTTCTCACACCCTCTGTCTTCCTCTGATGATGCTGCCGCAGTGCTGAGAACAAGCGCAGGACCAAGAGTGTGCAGAAGAGCCAGAATCCCGAGTGGAACCAAACTGTCATCTACAAGAATATCCACCTAGAACAGGTACTCACTCTCACACCCCCTCGAGCACATGCAGGTTGGCTGGGCCTATATTTATCCTCAGACAGATAGAGTCATTGTTTTATGTTAGGAGAGGCTATGCAAGTCTGCAGGAGTGGGTGAGGAAGGGAGAGGGGGGGGGGTGGAAAGAAGAGAGAAATATAGTCAAACAGCAAACCAGGAATAGATAATCAAGATTGTGTAGAAGCATATACTGTATTCGGGAGTGGGCAGCTTTTGAAAATATCATGATATAATGAAATATCAGCTCCGAGTGGTGCTTTGGCTACATTAACATTTGTGTTTTGTTTTTTTTCCTCTTTCTGTGCACATCAGTGCTCTCCCTAAGGGCCTATTGTGTAGTCGACTCCTCAGAGTTTCCACAGATGCATCTAGTTTAGAGCCCCCTCCTCTCCTGCAGCTGAAAAGTGTGGTTCTAATTAGACCTCTCTCTCTCTATCAGCATCACACTCTTTTACCAGGGACGTCCCCTCAAATCACCCCAAGACTAGCATCCTTTTTTCCATCCATGAGTTAATGCTTCCTTTGCTAAAGAGTCTTTTTTTTTTTTTAAAGGGGTACCAAAACACGAAGATCTGTAATATGACTATGCTAAATGAAACAAAACCATTGAGATCTATCCGCAAATCCAAAGTTGTTGAGGGTTTGCCCTAAACTCATATAGAAGGAATGTCTGTTGTCAGTGATAACGTGTGACTCAGTGGTTGATATCACCGTCTAACATATTTTCATATATTTCTTGCTTCCCCATCCACCAATTCAGCTTAAGAGGAAAACCCTGGAAGTGACGGTTTGGGATTATGACAGATATTCCTCAAATGACTTCCTTGGAGAAGTAAGTGCTCTATGCTAACATGAGGCCTCCAAAAGATATATTCCTATCATCACTGAGCAGCCACTCCACAGCTGCATTTCCTTATTTACCTCTATTTCATATTTTCATTCATCTTCCTAGGTTCCTAGCCATCAGCATATGTTTAATGTCCTCTTATCCATCCGCCATGTTTTCTCCACATAAGACTTTATCCACGGTCTGCGTCTGTGTGCCCCTAGGTGCTGATTGACCTATCCAACACAGCTCAGCTGGACAACACACCTCGCTGGCTCCCCCTAAAGGAGCAGACTGAGAGCATCCACCATGGCAAAGCCCATCCTCCACAGGGCCCCGGTGGTCCAGGTGGACAGGGAGGGCAAGGATCTGGGGGTCCAGATGGGCCTGGGGGTCCTGGGTGTCCTGGGGATCTCAGTGGACCGGGCAGCCAGGAGTCCCCCAAGACCTCAGTCATCAAGAGCCGGAGTCATGGGATCTTTCCTGACCCAGCTAAAGGTAGAGTATCAGGCCTATCTTTCAGCGGATTTCAGGTATGACTGTGAATGTATTTTACAATGAGCATCCTGAGTAACAAACTGATTAAGTGAATCATAAATAATAGTTTGTACTATTCAGTGCATTTTATTGCATGGTTCTAACCTTGGATGTGTATAGCAATTAAAGACAGCTTATATAATGGACATCAAATAAAATGAAGCAGGGCTGTTAACAAGGCCCAATCTAGCTTGTCTTATTTATATGCCTAAATGTAGACTTAATTTTCTAATGCAATAATGCAAAGAACTGAAGCAAAGCGTAAACATTTTGAATCACCAAACAGTGCAGGCCAAAAAAGAGCTCCCAAAAACAGCTGTTCAAATGTAGGCCAACCCAGGTGAGAGAACATCCCATGGGGGCACTCCTGCCGAGCATATGTTCCTCACCTGACGTGTTTTTTCCTGTTCCAGATGCCCAGATGCCCGCCATTGAGAAATCCCACAGCAGCCCCGGCAGCTCCAAGTCCTCCTCGGAGGGCCACCTGCGCTCCCACGGACCCTCACGCAGTCAGAGCAAGAGCAGCGTCACTCAGGCTCACCTAGAGGATGCTGGGAATGCGATCGCCGCCGCTGAGGCTGCCGTTCAGCAAGCTCGCCTCCAACCAAGTAACCCCTACCCCTACGCATGAACACACAGCTTATCTTCCTGTCCCTTTCCTCTTTCTTTCTGTCCTCTTTCTCTCTCTCTCTCTCTCGCTCTCTCTCTCTCTCTCTTACTCCTGTTGTTTCTCTCAGAGTTGTCCTTTGTTTTTCTTTTCTGTCCCTCATGTGTAAGCCCATCTGTCATGATTTTTGAGTACTATTTCTGTCTTTGTTTTATGTTTATCTCTATTTTTGTTGAGTAGTGCAAATGCAAGTTATAATCAGGGCCAGCTCAAATTGCTTAAAGTGATTTCCCTTTAAAGTATTAAGCCAAGCTAAATGGGAAAGGCTTTTAAAAGCATTCTGAAAAATGCATTAGAGCATCATTTATTGGAGTAGTTTCACTTAGCTTCACTTAGGTCAGTACAGGAAAAACAAAAACGTAATTATTCACTGAGAGACATTCAAAGTTTAAATGGTGGGATATTTAATAATTTAAGCACAAAACAGTGATACAATTAGCATCATCAGTGTAAATTAGCACTTGAAAACCAACGTTACTGAATCTTCAGCAATAAAAACACCTTTACTCCCCTGATAAAATGTCACATTGAAACCTGTGAACCTTTCCACTGAGCAGGCCCCTTGAGATGTCAGTCGCTCAGTTAAAAACACTGGTAAGCCTCAGACTGCTGACTATAGACTCTGTTTGGCCTGCCACCTCAACCCTAACTGAGAAACTCAGACTAAAAATCCCCACTGAGGAAAAACTCTGCTAACACTTCCTTCAAGTCGCTTTGACGCTGGCATACCTTTGTAAGCCCGTGATAACTTTACTGGATAAACATCATGACAACATGTCTGTGTCATTCATGTTGGATTACTGAATGTCCCTAATCTTCATTGTCTGTAAAAAGAAGAAAGAGTACAATTTGGCCTTTTTTGTTGTATTCCAGTTTTTAGTGGGTTTTAGTGTTCAGTAAATGTGTACATATGTTTTTGAGAGCAGAGCAGTGCTAGATTAAGAGCAATTTAAAGGAAGTGTTACTGAGACCTATCATCATTAACTCATGTGTTAGTTCCATTGAGTTGCTAATCCAAAAAAAAGCATTTCAGTGTGGAGTCGTTCTCTCCTTCCTCCTCCTGTGTGGTGCATGCACCTCCTCCCAGTTTGATTTGCGTAAAACCCAGTCCTACTCCACTGACGAGGCCTCCCCCTCCAGTGGACCGACCCCGTGTGTGTCTGCATGACTGTGACCTTCATAAGCTGGTTCCATGTGAAGGGAAGCACATACTCTAAGACTCAGTTGACATTTATGAATATCCTTCAGACTGCCATGCCATGTAAGACATGCAGATACACCTATCCCACTAATAGGACCACGTGGACACACAGATACACACATCCAACACACACACACACACACACACACACTCACACACACACTCATACACACTCACCCACACACACACACACACACACACACACACAGTAGAAGAAGGCCCCTCAGACACCACCACTCAACTCACTCTGACTAAGCTGCCTGCGTCGGCCA
>NC_045154.1:30960535-31005535 GCF_900700415.2 Clupea harengus
AGCAAGGCAGGAGGAGGTGAATGGTAATGGCACGATGAAAGGGGAGAAAAGACTAATGAACGAGAAAGAGAGAGAAAAGACAGGCAGTAAGAGGTGAGAGATGGGACAGTAATATGACAGGCACGATTTCTCAAAGAGTAACACCTGTTACTGAATGCCCCACTTTCTCCCTGTCTCCCTGTATTTTTATAAGATGTACATGTCAAAATAAGTATCTGCAGGAGACACATATATATATACATATAAAAGACAAAATGAAGAGGCTTTAAAAAGCTAGTCTATCATGACATCAAAGTGAAGAGTATTTTTAACTGAAAATAGATCTATGTGATTCACCTTAAACATACACATCTATATTTGATATGGTAGAATATCTCTATAGTATAACAGATACTATAAAGGAAAACGCGACAATCTGCATACTCTGAAATAAGAAGCTAGTCTGCATTAGCAGTGGCTTGTGGAAAAAAGAGACTTGCACCACAAATAGTTCTGGTTCCATTTTAACATGCATGTCAGGAGAGACTTCAGATGACCACCGTTGTCATGGTTTTAACTTAGGTTAGGTGTGTGTAGAGTCATTATCCCTTAGGACTGATGCCTAACCTAATAACCCCAACCCCAACCCTAAATTATATAAGATCTCAAAGTGGTGAATGAGCGAAGGTTGCACAGGTCACAGACACATTTGTACCACCACACAGAGCAAGAAGGACTGGAGTTTGTGTAAGTGTGCCGTCATCAGTCCATATCAGTTCACTGGAAATGAATTGTGCAATGGTCAATGTCCTTTTGGTCATTTTTGTTGCTGGAATGGTCAGTTCCACGGTACTATTGTTCATTGATGGTCTTTGTTTGTTTGTTTTTTTTTAACGGGGAAGGGGGTTAATGTTACGTCCAGTAAGTGTTGAAATGTTGTCACTGGTTGTCTTTGTTTTATGTCTAAGATGTATGTGGCAAAGAATTATGCAAAAAAATGAAAAAATAAAATAAAATAACAAATTGTACTTTAAAAAATTCTCACAGGACAGTATGTGCAGTATGGCGGTCCTCATGCCCTCGTGGAATTGGACTGTGCTGTCAGTGTCTTTCTTTTGCCCATCTCTGTTGTCATGGTTTCTGTGTTATTGGTTGCATGCTGTGTCTGAAACGTCCCTTCCCATTGGCTCACGCAGCGCTAGCGCAGTTCACACAGTGACTTTGAAATGACAACGTTCCAGTGCTTAGGCATGCCAGTGTGCTGAGACTGCCTTTTTGAACCCTGCTGCAGTTTGGCATGTTCTTGTGTTGTGACTGATGTAACGTCGGGAAAACAAAAGCCAGACTAGATAGACAGAATATGAGGCAAAGGCTAACATTTGTTGAGTCAGGCCTCTCAGTGACCTTGACATGACAGTCTATTCTGACAGAGGATGATTTGATGTTTTAAATCAGTTGTTAAAAAAAAAGAGATGTAGGTTCCACAGTGAAAGGTGGATTCGTGCCAACCTACTTTCATTTACAAACCCATTCGTTTTGTTGGGGTAATTCTATGCAACATAGATTATGTGTTTGAATGCGTTTTCTTAATATGTGGAATCAGTGAACATTTTGTCTGCAAATGTGTCTTTAAAAATATGAAGAAAAAAAACAACAACATTACTTTCCTTTGTATAATACAGAGAAAAAAGATTATATACGATGTATTTTCTTTTTTACATTCCTAAATATTTTTCAGTTATTGTATACATGAATCTTACGCACTTTAGTTTAACATTACTGATACCATTTATGTATTTATTTTAGATTTGTTCAAATTTATATGATGTCAGCTACGGCATCAGTGATGTATGGTGGCTCAAAATATACATTTTTTATGTTTCTGCAACTGAAGGTGTACAAGCTATATAGTGTACAGAAAAGACCGAAGGAATTTCACACCTGTTGTCATCTGTATCAGCTGGCCTCTTTGGCTGCTAAAAATTATCTTTATTTTGATTGTTTAAGGTCCGATTTAAATCATGTATATGTCAGCTGACACAAAAATGGAGTTCTAAATATGATATTCAGTGTCCAGTATATGTTTCTGTTCTGTTTCTGTGGGGATCCTGTCCTTATGGAATCGGTCACATTATTTTGCAGTGCGAATGTGGATAATTTATTTTTAATTTTGTAAATACATAGCATATTTTGTATGAGAAAAAGAAGAGATTTAATTATTTATTTGGTCTGAAGTTGAGCATGTGTGTGTGTGTGTGTGTGTGTGTGTGTGTGTGTGTGCGCGTGTGTATCACCAAGGTGAAAATCTTTTCCACTGTATATATGTTTATTGTGTGTTCACTGTCCGTGGGCAGGTGGTTAGATTGTTTGACTGACTTGTGTGTGCTGTCAATCCATACAAAATTAAATCCACAATCCTAACATTTCTCAGTGAATAAAGGCAGAAAAAAACAAACCATTCTTTCCAACTTGAACAGTTGTGAAAGAATTTCCGTGTTTTCATGTGGATGTTGCATGGTTTGTTAGTTGTCAATTAATAATTTTGCCTCTAGATTCTATTTGAAAAGACAAAGAGAGAACCTGTATAAATTTAACTGAAGATGTATGCTGACTGTAAAAAAAAAGAGACATGCTTGTAAAATGAGTCTTGTTTTTCACTCAATGTAAAAAGTCAATTCAAATGTTCTGGTTTTGTGGTTGTCCACAGGATGTAATGACATTATGCAATCTGTGCTGTATCAGAGAAAAAAGTACAAAAATGACTGTTTCCCTGAGTCTACATAATAAATATTAAAAGAGATTCTATTCCACACTTCAAACAGCCTAATGTTGTGAATGTTTTGACTGATTGGGAACTTTACATGTGAAGAGACTCATCTCCCATCCTTTCACAAATCAGATAATAATATAATTAAGACCTTTGTCAGGTTTTTAATGGCACACATAATTAGTTACCTTACCCAGAATAACATTACAACATCCTGCTGGACTTTTGCATTTACCCAGGGCACCAATGGGCACCTCGGCCTCTTCAACATTATAATAAGGTTGCAATTGATTGCAGTATTTATATTCATCAGCTGTGACCTCATCAGCTGTGACCTCAACGAGGTGTTATGAGGGCAATGCTACTACAAATTCCAGATCATTTCGGATAGTGAGGCTTTTACACAGAACAGACAGTAGAGGGCGCTAAAGGATCATTGCGAAACACCCCCTGGATCTAGTACTGAGGAAATGGTGATATTAGGTTAGTTTAGGTTAGTTTAGGTAAGGTAAGGCTGAACAGACTGAACAGATGGCAGTTTAACTGAGGGGATCACAAAGGCTAGATTTGGGGTTTGTATGATATTTATAGGACAAGTCTTTCCACTGTGTCCCACGACTGGTCTTGACGGGGAGCACACAATATGTTTCTTTCATTTGAGTTGATGAAATTACACAAATTAAGCGAGATTTAAATCAGTCACAACCAAAGACGATCATTCACAAGATGTGATGTGACGGACATGATAAAGGTTCAATCAGTGCTAAGAGAAAACACAATGTTTTAAGTGTGTGCAGTAAGACGAGATGTGACGGACATGATAAAGGTTCAATCAGTGCTAAGAGAAAACACAATGTTTTAAGTGTGTGCATTAAGCCAAAGTGGACAGCAGGGGGCAGGGGAGAGCAGCTACTAATGTATGAAGCCAAGCGATGCCAGACCCTCCTCCCGGGATTCAGCTCAGTCCAGCTCAGCGGCAGAGTGATTTGTCTCACCTGTTGCATCATTCAGTTTCCATGTGTGGCTGTTATTTGAAACACCTCTAGACAAATAGTATTTTTGATTTGATTTTGAAACCTATTCTAATAAACTGCTATAGCATCAAACATTATTGGAGCTGTCATGACATTTACCAGAAAGGAATCTGTCTTCGAAATCTATGACAATATAGAACACCTATATTACATTACGTATATATTACATTTATATTACATTTATGGCATGGTTATGCTAGTCCTATGATGGAGGGCTCAGAAGAACATGTGTTACCAATGCACCCTGTTGCCATTTCACCTGTGTCATCTCCCACTCCCTCTTAGGTGCTATCGTAACAAAGGATGGTTTCTAAGTGTTAGTCCTGGCGGCTTACATTTGTGTCCTTGTGTGGAGAGCTCATTAGCGCACCGCTGCTGCCCTTTTTACAAAGGGGTTGAGAACCAAGGCCACTATTGGCTGTAGTTTTCATTTGCCAAGGGAGGATTCCTTTAGTTGGCCTTCACATCCCAGTTGTGTTCAGATTGTGCTTCAGGAGCTTGATCCAGTATGTGAAAACAAAACATTCACATGCCACGGCCTGAGGGACCCTGAGCTATATCGATCTTCATTTCTTGTTTTCCTCCTCTGCGCCCCAACCCCCCCTCCACTTTCTGCTATACGCATCTGCATTCTCCTTGCACAGAGAGAGGTGCCGTCGCGGGCGGTCCCAGTCTTGTTGTCACACTTGACTGGTTTTGATGGCATGTATTGCCGTAAGGGACAACGTCCTCTAAAAGTCGCCCATAGAGGACGGTGGCACTTGGTCTTGGGCTGTAAAGAAGAGTGAGAGCCATTCCACCCACCGGTACCATAAAGTGCAGATTGCTGACAGCTTGTCAATGTGTTACCATTCCAGACACTTTTTGTTTACTGTTGTGTCTGTGTCTTGTCAATGTCATCATACTGCTCCTCCCCAAACACGGCTCCTTTCTATGGAGATGGACACTTCGGACAAATGGCATTTTTCAGCAAAAACCAGCAGAAATCTTTTTGAGGATTTACAATATGTGTCTTTTTTGTTTTTCATAATGAAGTGAGATAGCAGCATCCAAATGCGTGCAGGAAGTCCCTGCTATGCAGCGCCACCTCATGAGTGGGCTTGGGTTCTGTTCCTATTGTCTTGGCAGCTTAATTAGGGACTATTCAACCTCAGACAAGGTACTAAGGCACCAAGACAACGTGCCGTACGGGCGAGAAAAACGATGCGGACCATCCACACGCTCGCACTCACACTTTCACGCGAGTGAGAGACTATATGTGTGACATTAGCTTGAAAGAAGCTGTGATTCGGGGGAACAGCAGAATGAGAGGAGGACAAGTGTGCCAGGATGTGAGCACAGGTGTGGGTACCAATTACAGATACTGGCAATGTGAGAAAAAGAGTCCGTTTCAGATGAATTTTCAACATCCACGGTTGGTTTCATGTCAACTTCTCGCACTTTGGTCAAAAATATGTATTTTTGTAATGTCGAAGCCTGAAGTTACATTATGTTCTTATTACATTCATTGAGGACATTAGACCAAACAACACTTTTCATGTTGCTCCCCTTTCAGTTGTGATTTCAAATCGGATGGTTTATGGAGTCTTCCTTTTATGACCTTGTATGAATTATCTCTGTCTCTTCATTATCTTTTGATACCCAGCCATCTCTTTCTCTCTCTTTCTCTCTTTCACACACACACACACACACACACACACACACACACACACACATACACACGCACACACTCAAATAATTTTATTGGCCCTCAAACCATGGATTCCCTTTCGTTTGGCAAGTCAAAGTTATTGCGATGTATGAGTCGCATGGAAACAGAGGGCATTTGAATAAAAAAGCTTTCCTGGGCGGCTGACCAGCGGGTTTGCCGCTGGTGAAATTCATTAAACTGCATCGGTGAAGGCCACCACACTCAGCCCACTGCTAGAGAGGTCTCACAGACTACACAGAAATGGTGTGTTCTGAATATTTCAGTGTATAATCTCAAACAGTAGCTAGGTAGAATGAAGGTCCACAGACATGACGAAAAAAAAAAAGATGTGCTTATATGAGACTCCCCCTCACCCCGTGCGTGTGTGGTAGGCTGGTTGCCATGGTGATGTGGTGTGCAAGGGTAGGGAAGCCCATGGGAGTGGTGTAGCTTGATGATGAGTGCTGTGTGTGTCCATGTGTGAGTGTGTGTGTGTGTATGTGCATGGATTATGCGTGTGCACTTTTATCTGTGCATCCTCTGTGTGTGTTAGTGCACCTGCATGTCTGTATTCATTTGTGTGTGTGTGTCTACGTGTTCATTTGCAGGAGCATGCGTGAGAACACTTGCATCAACACGTGTGATTGCCCAGGGCTGGAAGAGGTGCCAAACTGGCATGCATGAGCTGCAGGTTTAAATGGGGGGGGCTGTATGGATGGCTGGAGGCTGACAGCTCTGAGCTATTGCACCGGCGGTCACTCTGACAGCAACCTCATGCTCTTAGTTGCTTCTCTTCACCACGCACTCACACATCATTCTCATGTCACACCAACAGCATACTCCACACTGTCAAATAATTTCCCATCCACCATGTGATTGAACCCCTCAGCAGGTACCGCCCCACCGGTGAGTTTAGAACATTGTAGAATGAACGTTCTAAGGAATATCTGGGTCCGTCGAATATAACGTGGAATTTTAGAATCCCATGTTGTTCATGAACACATTCTTTTACTAGAATGTCCAAAACTCACCTGCCGAAGGGTTACCGGTGACTGGAAGAAGCGTTTTTTATCCATACACTAATTTAGAGGCTGCTGCACTGTCATCTTAGCTTGTGGTAAGATTTTAGGTCAATAGTAAGCTAGCAATTTAGCCACCTGACTTTAAGTACGTACTTACTTACCGCGGCACAGGAATTGCTGAATGTGTGTTTGTTGTCCTACTACCCTGATGTAAACAATGCAGCTTTCAAAACATTCTACTAAATGACTAAAAGAGGATGTTTAATCAGGTAAGGAATGATATCAACTTGATCAGTATCCCTCCAAAGGACACATCGTTTGAAATGTTCCTAACAGGGGAATGTGTCCAGGTTGGCTCATTCATATCAAAGTTAGACCTTTAAAAGCTATTCTTTTCTAAAAAAGGACATTATCAAAATGCTGTAGATAATGTAGACCTGTGAGTAGGTTCTATCGCCTTTGCTAAAAGTGCTGGGCTTGGATAAACTGAGATGCTATCTGCCTTCATTTGGCCCTAAATGAAGCGGAATGGACTGACCCAAACACATTTTCTGCTTAAAGCTCAGATATTATAGATATTATGGATGATCAGATATTACAGATATTATGGATGATCAGATATTAGCTGTTGTGTATGGAGGTTTTACTTGCACTGGCTTGAAAAAATATATTCAGTTCTTAATCTATATGCATGTGTGTGTGACTCAGGAACTCCGTGACTACAGTCATGTTACCAAGTATGGAATGTATTCACAGAGACAGAGTGGTGAATGAGGCAAACAACATTGTGGGTGAAGACAAGAGGCAACCCCCTTGCCTTCTTATTGGTATTGTTGGCATCTGGGCGAAGATTTCACAGCCCTCCATTCGCTAAAGTTAGATCCAAATTTCCATTTGTTCCACAAGCCTTCACGTTTGTAAACAGGGAATACTTTTATAATAGGCAAGGCAAGGCAAGGCGTCCAGCTGGTCTGGCAAGCCCACTTTGGTGCGAGGCATGTGTAGGGGTGTGTGTGTGTGAGTATGTCCATTGGTATGTCTATCATCTGACTCTGTATGTGTAGCACTCAGTGTGAGTGTGGATATGTCTATTGGTGGCTTTGTGATGGTGTGCTGAAATTGCCTTGCGATTGTGCTGCAAACCAATTTCCCCCACAGGGACCAATTAAGTATAGATCGATCTATCTATTTATCTATCTATTTATCTATTTATCTATCTATCTATCTATCTATCTATTTATCTATCTATTTATCTATCTATCTATCTATCTATCTATCTATCTATCTATCTATCTATCTATCTATCTATCTATCTATCTAACACTATCATCAGCAATACTGATGTATGCTACCTGGCTATGTACTAAAAATACAACATATGCAATTAAAAAAAGACAATACAATTTAAAAAGAGTGGTAACATTGTGATCTACACTTTATAAAATGATGTTGTTATCAGATCACATACAGGTTAGCATACTTCACTGATGAAATACATAAACATATGCCGACAGGTGTACATTTTTGGTGAAAGCATAACATTTCACCCATGCAAACCATTTCACCCATCATTTTCAGACCAGCTTTCCTTCTGTTTATCTGTTTTATCAAAATGAAATTTGATAAGATTCTATTTTTGAGCAAAAACCTGTACAGCTACCACTCAAGTATATACCACTATATATACATACGTATACTACTTCAACAAGGGACAGTTGTCTGTATTCATTCCATTGTCTTTTCTATGAATACAGGTACATATATATTTTTTCTCCATTAATTCTATCAAAGTATGCATAAGTACACAAACATGTATGTTCATGGATCCTCATGTCCTTGCTCATTCATTTAAGCAAGTGCAAGCACACCCAGGCGTCCACCTACAAAGTCAAACACTGGTGTCCATAAACTGTGCTGTGCATGAGCAACCTACTTAGATAACATCATAAAAGAACAGCAGCAAAACAGAACTGTGATCTGGTCTGTGTTAAGCAACGCCACCAGAAACACCCCTGGTAGTCCAAATGAGGCGGGGGTTGGGGGACGAGGGGGATGTGGGGGGGGTTAGCCACATAGACCCATTCACCTCAAACGCACAGGGAATGATAATGGCAGCACCTGTCTTTTGGATGTGGCATACCTCTCAGACTGGGTGTGCCAGTCCATCTCCTTTCATTTCTTTCTCTCTTGTGTTGACCTTCATCTTTCATCTATGCTTCATTCTGGTGCTCTTTCAGCCGGGAGGCTGGAGAAAAAGAGCCTCGGGTCTTGTTCGATCCAATGTTCTCTTTGGAGTCTTTGGAGTCTGATGGGGAGAGGAGCTGCTAATGGAAATGCAGGCTAAACACAAAGGACAACTCAATTGAAAAAGGGAGTTCTGCCATTAGTTTGGTTTTTATTAGATGCTTCTCTTGTGCTACCATGTGTGTGTGTGTCTGTCTGGGTGTGTGTGTGTGTGTGTGTGTGTGTGCGTATGTCTTTATATACCTGTTTCCTGGACTCCGTCTCCTTTTCCTTTTGTTCCTCAAGGCCTCTCTTCCTTTCTCCTCCTTCCTCCATTTGCCATCTCCTCTCCGCCCCTTTTGTTTTTGCACCTTACCTCAATCACAGGCCTATCTCTCACCACACAAATCTCTATGGAGCACTAGAGAGAGTTAGTGAGAGAGAGAGAGAGAGAGAGAGAGAGAGAGAGAGAGAGAGAGAGAGAGAGAGAGAGCGAGAGAGAGAGAATGTGTGGTTGCTAAGCAATCGCTGAAACCAAATCCCTGAGCATCTTGTTGTCTCAGCCCCAGCTCGCATTGGCAAACAGGATTTGGTGTTGCTTGTAGTTTAATTTAATCAAATAATTCAGAGAGAGTAACAATTTCAAAACAGACTGTTTCTAAAAAAATAGATATGTTTTAAGAAAGCCTTCTACCCCAGGTTTCAGTGACAACAAAGACTCACTGGCCTCTGACAAAGTTTGTTTTATTACTGGGTTATTCAAACACCAGTGCCTTGTAATAATAACATGGGCTTACAGGGAAATGGCTCACAGTTCTTTGGTTATAATTTTTTAATACGACTTTCCAAATATAATGATGCAAACAGGCTCTGCTCGTAATTATCAATCAGGAAGTGTGGACAGAATGTGTCACATTTATGTGTTACCACATACTTTCTCTGTGTCTACCACTATAAGAATACATTGGCTCTGCAGATGCGCAATGAATAATGAATGCACTGTCAGTTCATTGTTTATGTTGTGTGAGTCTCTCTCTCTCTCTCTGTGTGTGTGGGTGAGGGAGGTGTATGAGCCCACCTTAGCTAGAAGTTCGACTAATAAACACGCTTAACTATGAAATTAAAGATAACAACATGTGTTTCTTTGTAAAGTGCATCCTAACCAGAGATGTATTCTTAATTGAATGCAGGTGAGGACTAATTAACAATCTCCTACATTTCCTTGGGAAGTCACCAATTTGTTCACACTTTGAGAGAGAGAGAGAGAGAGAGAGAGAGTGAGCGAGCTAGCGAGCTAGCGAGTGAGTGAGTGAGAGAGAGCGAGCGAGAGAGAGAGCTTGTTTTAGTACCCATCTACAAAAGCAACCAATGGTTGGGAGGGCATCCGTAGAGAGAGATCATCAGGATGAGATCAGAGGGGGGCGGGTGAGACCGACCGCTATCGATTGTGCTCGCTCACTCTCTCTATGGGAGTTTGAAAACAAAGCAGGGGTGAACAGGCGAAAGAGCGCGTGTGCTGACTGAATTTAGGGGCTGTATCAACGCGAACTGGATGAACAGAAAAACCCAGGTTTTCTTCCTGAGAACTCAACTGCCGACTTGCCAGATATTACTGTCTACTAATTTGGACACTTGAAGAAGACGTGCGAGTCACTGACAAAAATAGCCTAACCCAGTCCAGGCTGACATGCTGTAATAACCCTGATGACGGGTAATCTGATTAGCGCGCAGAGCAGTGTTTAGTGTTTGTGTGCTGTCTGTTCCCGAGCCGGCGGAGGTTCACTGAGCAGCCCAACAGTACCCCATCCTCGGGCGTCGGTGCGTATTTGGTACGCCGGTGGTTTCACCTGACCATGGTGACGTACGGGAAAGCCGCCGTTTTTGTTCTACTCTCATGGATGCTTCAGTGCTCGAGTCAGTCGCCTTTTCCGTCTTCACTAGTGTAAGTAACGTGCGTGCCATGGAGTTGAGAGTTGAAACTCTCTCTCTGTCTCTCTCTCTCTCTCTCTCTCTCTGTCTCTCTCTCTCTCTCACTCTCTCTTTCGCTCCCACTGTCCCTCTCCCTATCGCTATCATCTTCCTTAACGATGGTACCTTGTCGTGGATATGTATCTGTATATCAATAACTAAATCCACATGCTGTTGTTAATGTGCCTTATCCGTTCAACCTGTTAGACCACACACATGGACAAACGAAAGTAATACCGTGAAGCCGTCTCGATCGAGTACCCTGCCTGCGTCAAACCTGAGACAATTTTCTCTTTACCGAATGCCTAACTTCGCAAAATACGTGTTAATAGGAGATCTTAAAGAGTAAACAGAAAAACGTAATTATTCAAAGAGGGTTCAATTATTTCCCTCAACTTTCCACATGCGAGTGAAAGAACTCGCCATGTTTAGACACATTCTGTTTGTAGAAGTAATGCATGTGTCTGTATGTCAGTTGAATTGGGTAGACCTTCAAGTGGTTTTCTAAATTCACTATGCGTTTCCAGATGTATATTGTCTGAGCACATAATAAACTTTTATATTTTCACCCATCATAAAATCTAAACAGGTTGAAATGATTAGGCTTTATATAAGCTACATCCTCTGAGCATGCCTCAAAATGAACACGTCAACATGTCACCTCGACAGAAAATAGAACAGATAGATCCATAAAAGCAGTAAAGGGTGGTGTTGTTTTCTCAGTGATTGATTGGGCTCGTTTGGGCGTTGTTTTGCCCTCTGTGTTCAAGCTGCAAGCGCTCTCTCTTGGGGGCTAATTGCTCCTGTCTGCCTGGGAGAACGAAACCACTTCAGGAGCCAGCCCAGACCTGTGGGGTAGATGCCAGCTTATACATCAGTGGACAGGCTAGTGGTGTTCACATGCCACCTACTAAACAAGTGCTGCCTTAGCCTATGTAGCGTAACACATTCATCTTTCCCTTAATTGTCTTAATTGAAATTAGCTTTTTTTGGCAATGAAAATGAAAATGCATAAACAGACACACCATACTAAATAAGTGTAGCCTACCGTAGAGTGCTGCATAATATGACCGCCACATTAAGTGACAGAATGAGCAGGAATTAAGTGAATAACAAGATACTTTTCATTCCAAGAATCTTGAATGATAATGTTTCTTGCAACAACACTCAAAAGTTTGTTGTATCTTATTCCGAATGCAAATTTAAGGAACTACAGTTTGTGAATGTGGCAGCTGTACACTGATAGGGTGTGAGGCAATACCTGTGAGTTACGTTCTGCAGTTTTGAGACCTGTCTAGTCAATATGAGGTTGAGTGTGACTGTATAACAGATATATTCTTGTGCTAAATTTGAGCATTTGGTGAACATTTTCATGTATACATAAGCAACAATATGAACAACATTATATAACTGTACTTGCTATTTATTAACAACGTTTTGACAAATATGCATGTATATATAAAATACTATATGTAAAAAAAATAAAAAGGATTATTAGTTGAAGGCAAGCCTATGTTCGAATATAATACTAAATGTAGAGAAAATGCAACATAATAGGTGTACAAGTATCGACATTTATAACAGGACAGGCATATACACTATAAAAAGAATACATTTATAACAGGACAGGCATATACACTATAAAAATAATACGTTTCAATATAGCGGCAAGCTGTGATCCTCGGGGTCCAAGCACATTGTGCAAACTGCCCCAAGTAGCAAAACTAAAACCAGGCAAAACTAAAACTAAAAGCGGTTAATTTTGACCGCTTTAAAAGGTGAAAAAGGACAAAGATTTGAAGACAAAATTAATTTTGAAGATAGACCAAACCATGTCAGCGGAACAGAGGAAAACATGTTGTAGCGATATCTTATGTATGATTTGTTTGAAGTGGGTAAATAGCTTCTACATGCCGTTATGAATGAGCCTTCAACATTTCATTAAGATTGGACATTTACACAGGCATGTATTGGCTGCTTAATTTTGATTGGCTATTGGCAGCCATTTTGTTGAGCGAGCCAAATGGAACATTTTAGGAGATGTGAGCAAATATAGCCATGTATAAGCATACCAATTTCTTTGTCTTTTTAGTTTAAGCGATTTTTGAGATATTGAAATGTGTCAGTTGCAGCGCCACCTATGGACAACATTTCGTGTGTGCGTCTAAAGAATGTGATGCAGGGTGACAAATTTCATGACTTTTGAAGAAGATTTCGTGAAGAAATTGACTAGTGAAGTGATAGATGTTTGCTTTGAACATTATTCACTAGGTGGTGCCACTCCACAAATGAAGCATAATGAGCTAGGGTCATGCACCACGCAGAGGCCAGCTTGCCATGAAGAATTATTGTTTGTTGGCTAAATGCTTTTTCGAGTCATTGCCCAAAATTGGCTTTGACCCTAGCCCACTTCGGGGAGCACTATAGCACTACTGGAGACTTAGGGACACACACCTTCTATCGGTATCATCCATGTGCGGCCACAACTATACCAAGTTTCACGTGGATTGGTGAAGTATGTTGATAGAAGAAGAACAAGAACAAGAACAAGAAGTAGAAAACTTTGGCAAACTCTATATAATAACACGTGGAAGATTGGAAGATCAAAGTGTTCATTAAGAAAACAAAAGATTAAAACTAAATCTAACGGATACTTTTTGACATTCATCCAGTGGCTCTCCCTAAGGCTGCGGAAGGCAAGTACAAAGCTGACTGCTGTGTTTATAAACTATGTTCTCCTAATATGGTAATCTCTCTTTCTCTCTCTCTCTCACTTACTCATTCACATACTCACACACATGTACACACATACTGAAACACATGCATGCACAAAGTTTCACACACACTAACACATACACAATCAAACATGAATACACACACACTCATTACCTCAAGTAACACACTCTCATAGAAAAAAAAACCCACATGCATATACATGTCCAGACACTTGTGCAGGCACACATTAACTTCAATACACTTTCTCTCTCTCACACACACACACACACACACATATAAAGTCTAACTCAAACCACACACAAACTCCGTCACACACGCATACACAGGAGACAAAAACAGCACAGGTGAGGAGGCAGCAGTTAGTCACTGGGGCTGGTGTAGCGTGTGACTGGGGAGTGGGCCAGACAGGAGATGGATGTGCTCTTGTTCCTGCCAATGTCGGGCTAACGCTCTGAAATTTGCTTATTTATTCTCTGGCGGAATGATTGGTGTAAATGTTAATACATTTTAAGGGAGATTGCTTCGAGAGACTTCCAGATGGCAATCTAGAACAACTTGAGTCGTGTGGGGTTGGCGGTGACATACAGTAAATGCATGCCTTGTGTCATAACATCACGCCACCCTCTATAATTTCAGTGTTTGGAAATACATGGTTATGCTGGAATATTATAGGATTTTTAAGGTGTTTTTAGTAAAAGAAAAATTAAATCAAATAATTCAATAGTTTGGTGTGAAGCACACAGAAATGAATATATGAACAACATGCTAAGAACATGAACTCCTTGTTAGTGGAAAAGGTTAGGCATACCCTCATAATTCCAAACTCAGGACGTTTTCACCATCAGGCAATCCCGCCATATACCACTGAATGAGATTTTGAATGTTAAAATTCCCTAAATGAAACCACAACTCTGGCACTTTACGGTTTTCAGCTCCTCTGTGCACTTCCACATTCTGCCACTACTAGTATAGCTTTTATTACCACTGGTTGCATTGCTTGTGCTTAAACTGCTATGCTCAACACTACAAAACCTACATCACTTTACCTTACTGCACTACTTCTACATATCTGTGTTACTACTACTACTACTACTACTACTACTACTACTACTACTGCTGCTACTACTACTACTACTACTACTGCTACTGCTACTGCTACTGCTACTGCTACTGCTGCTACTAATACTACTACTACTGCTACTACTGCTACTACTGCTACTACTACTACTACTGCTACTACTGCTACTACTACTACTACTACTACTACTACTACTGCTACTGCTACTACTACTACTACTACTACTACTGCTACTGCTACTACTACTACTACTACTGCTACTACTACTGCTACTACTACTACTACTACTACTACTACTACTACTGCTGCTGCTGCTAACTAATACTGCTATGAACCTGCAGATAACACTAACAGTAACAACAAACAATGCCACAGACTGCAAAAACAAAACACACCAACTGGGCTCACTAAAAATAATACATGGTCATATGAAAAGCTTCTCTCGTAAGGTGCACAGCATATCACAAAGCATCATCTCCTGTTGCGTTGTGTGCTTGGGGAGGAGCGCGTTTTTATTGATGCCTTGAGGTAGTTCCTCTCCGAGTGGCGTCTTGCTTTTACAGCGATCTATTATTAGACCACAGTTAAAGCGTTCCGCTCTGCAGGGACTCCTGGTCCGAGAAGGTAATTATTTCCTCCACAGAGGAAGACTGCCAGGGAATCTACTCCCTCCCTCTCTCTCTCTCTCTCTGGCACAAGTAGGACGAGCTCTGACCCAGTTGCTTGGGGAAAATCGGGTAATAGATTCCATCCAGGGAGTTCGAGAGAGCGAGAGACACACGGGCATTCTTAGACAGGCGTAGAGACACCAGCCAGGAGACAGACTGGCACGTGCGCAGACAATCAAGCAGAGACGCCGTCAGAGGGACAGATGGATCATCAAACAGAGATGTAGTCAGTGAAACAGTGGCCGACACACCCACACAGACACACAGACACACACACACACACACACACACACACACACACACACACACACACACACACACACACGCATACACACACACAGACACACACACACACACCCACACAGACACACCCACACACACACGCATACACAAACACACACACACACCCACACAGACACACACCCACACACAAACACACACACACACACACACACACACACCCACACCCACACAGACACACACACACACAGACACACACACACACACACACACACAGACACACACACACACACACACATACACACGCGCAACAAGATGACAGACACACCGACCAGCCTGCAGCCTAGCCAGTAAACGGGCAGAATAGCAGACAGGTAAAAAGGCTGAGTGAATGCAAAATGACTGAGACAGCCAGATAAGCTGGTGGTCAGACAGACAGACAGACAGACAGACAGACACAATGACAGAGATAATCAGAAGATTGACCATGAGTGACCCTGAAGGCTGATTGATAGCAAGACCGGATATGTATTAGATAAGCGGGCAACGCGGTCAGGGAGACAAGGGAACCTCGGATCCTTCGCTGTGAGGTCCATTTCTACACATCTACAGTGCAGTCAAAGAGAACTTAGCTTACATAACCAAGGTGTTGTAAAAATCTGATGAGAGACAAAAACTAAACTATGCACACACACACACACACACACACATTTTCTCTCACACTCAGGCTGGGCTCAGTGCAGTCCCACAGTAGCAGGAGGGGGTCCTCTCACCTGTCACTGATTGGGATTCCCGAGAAAACGGATCACCTGCACTAACACACACAGTTTTCTCTCCCACTCATTCATCCATACTTACAAGCGCCTAGAGACAATTGTATTGTTATGGCGCTATATAAATAACATTGAATTGAATTTAATTGAATTACACACACACACACACACATACATGCTCTCATACACATACACACATACGTAGGATGTTTGAAAAGTACAAATGAGGGGAAAATAGGTTAAAGGAAAGGGAAAGTGAACAGCATTAGAGTGTGGTACAGCATTTTAAGCCATACTATTTTTTTTTTTTTTTTAAAGGCTGTTTGCTTTACACGTGACAGGCACTTCTCTTGTCGTCATCAAATGACTTACTTCTTCTTAATTGGACACTGGATCACACACATCACAGCACTAATCACTTGAACGTAATTCCAATAATTCCCACATAAGTACGTCAGATGGGCTCGAAGTCCAAGTCCTGTGGCCCGGAGATGCTCAGCCAAATAGCCGTCCCTACCAGATGGAGTTAATCGTTGAAGCTAATTGATAAATGCCTGAAGTACAAACACTTGTTCTTCAACAGAATGTCAATTCTGAGCCCTTGACGCTATGTGGCCTGGAGTCAAGATCCCAGTGTCAGACTTTAAAGATTGTCTGTTTCTCTCTCTCTCTCTTTAACTCACACACACACACACACAGAGAGACACTTGGGGCCCCTCTGCTCCGCTCATCATGCCTGTCTGGGTGTCTGGGCTGCCCCTGACATGACTGAGTGCTTAAGTCTGCCTCACGCTCCTTCTCTTTAGCCTAGCGGTGCCTCCCTTAGCCGCATGGATTAAGAGAGGATGGTTAGTGACAAGAGTGTGTGGGGGAGGGGGCTACACTGCTGTAAGAGTAATGAGAATAATCATGCTGTGCTAAAAAGGGAGATAACTTACTCAGTGTTCAATACAGCAGTAGATCATGGAGGCTGTGTTTAGACTTTTATCACAGTGTAATAAGGCAGGACACAGAGCAGTTGACACAAGTGTGACTCATCATACGTTAGTACCAGAACTCATCTACTTATGAGTCAAAACCATTAGACATTGGTCTAGTTTGGGGTAAGATTTGTACTTGCAAAGCACTTTGAACTGCAATTCTTGTACGCAATGTGCTATATAAATAAAGTCTTACTTACTTACTTGTGTTTCATGGATTCATATTTGAGTTAGACTGAGAGTAGTGGTTGGCTCTCTCTCGCTTCAGTCTCATCTGCTAGAAGTCTGGTGGCAAGGCTCCCGTTGGCTGGCACTGGACTTCGCATCACAGATGACATAATGCTGAATATAGCATGCATGTGGCTGTGAGTACTGACAATCAGCCAAGCCCTGAAGCTGGTGGGAGGTGCGCTGCCCACACGCTGCCACACACACACACACACACACACACACTCTCACACAGACACACACACTCTCACACAGACACACAGACACACAGACACACACACTCTCACACAGACACACCACATGCTCTGCCAGAGATGGCTGACATACTGGAGAGAACTCATCTTATCTCTGCCAGAGAGTTTGCATGGTAATAGCCCTCCCACCCAAAGTCTGATGGAGTTATCACTGCAGGGTGTGCATCAGCCCTGAAGCTATTCCACTACTGTCTGTTTCTCTGTGTGTGTGTGTGTGTGTGTGTGTGTGTTGTATGTGTGTTTATGTATGTCTCTCTGGCTATGTATGTCTGTCTGTCTGTTTATATGTGTGTCTGTCTGTATGTCTGTTTGCCTTTTTGTGTGTCTGTCTATATGTGTGTCTGTCTGTATGTGTGTCTGTCTATATGTCTGTTTTGACTGTTTAGGCAGGTCATTTCCCATGCAGAAAAACAAATGATTTTTCTCCTTCGCAGGGTAAAGAATTGGATGTAATCAGATAGAGGGAAAAAGGAAGTGAGAGAGGGGGAGAGGGGGAGAGGGGGGGGGAGGAGGGGAAATAAGGCAGGAGATTTTGAAGGCTGTGTAAGGAGTAGTCATATTTCATTTCTCGCAGATCCATGTGGTGTGACCTGGCTTAGCCTTGTCTGACTGGATGGAGGTTAATGAGAATGTGGTTTGATAGTGGAGGGAGTCTGGAGCATGTCACATTGTAAATGAGCTCTCATGGCAGCAAGACCGGCTACTTGCAGCATCACAGACACACACACACGGTCTCTTTCTCTCCCTCTCTCACGCACGACTCTCTTTTAAACACACACACACACACACACACACACACACTGGCTCTCTCCCTCTCTCTTTCTCTCTCTCTGTCTTACACACATACACTCCCACCCTCACTCTTTTCCTCTCTATATGTACAATTTTATCAATATTTTTCTATCCTCTATTCTCGTAGCTCATTCTGAGATATTCAGCTACAATGTAACAGCCATGCAATAAAAGTATAGAAAATAGAATAGAATAGAAAATACTTTATTGTCGTTGGATTTGCATACAATGAAATTTGGAGAGAGCAAGGAGCCACTGCGTCCATATGCGCCGCCATCACCATAGCAACAATAGCATACATGCCTACCTTAAGGTTTGAGTATTGTTCTTTTTCATGTAATCCAGACGTAAGGACTTTACCACTAGCACACTGCAGCTAGTACATCTCCCTCCTATAAGGAATGTGCTCTCTGAATCACACGAGACGTAGCGGGTTTAGCCGTTCAAGCAAAACCTTTATATCTCATAATTGATAAAATTCAATCCATTTTCAAACCGTGTATTTGGTATATTTATGTTCATAGTCTAGACCACTAAATTTACTCTGTGAGGACCATCTCTGTTATACTCCAGCCACAGTAAGTGTTGCTAGTAATTAAAACTAATTCAACTTTCAACACATTCCGCTATTTATGTACATCACTCAATTAACCCTGCATGTTTCTGATTTGAAGCAGTATGCAATTAGATCTCTCCGCTGTTAAATATTGCCTGCCTCTGCCTGATCTAATGGGCCACAGATCTCACTGCTGTTCTTAATATAGTATTGTGATTTATAGCCAGTGGACTTTTATGGTCTTTTATTATGAACCAGTGAATGGAACCCTATTGGGACCTTCATGCAAATGTACCTTAGAACAAAATACAGTTTTGCCAAATGAAAGCTGCTCTATAATGTATATAATGTGGATATCTTAATGGGTTTTGTTGGAGATAACACCTATTTTGTAAGGGAAATAATGTCATTCACTCAAGCTTCAAACATAACTGGCTCTTGACATTTTAAGTTATTTAGTGTATTTGCATGTTCATTATTTACTCCAATACCTTATCCCCAAAGAAGTACTGGTTCATTTTGTGACAAAATGTCTCATTACCAGGATCATAGACATACATATTAAAGGTACCAGAAAGTAATGATATAGTTTGATATGTGAATCTTGACAGACATGGACTTACAGGCAATCAGTTGCACAGTCCTCAGAGTAGAGGAGAAATTGGACTGGTTAAGAGGAAGCGGATGCTATGGGGGCAGTTCGAGAGGCAGGATTTCAGTGAACAGAGGCGAACAGGAAGACACAAAAAAAAGTAATTATGGATGCTGGGCCGCTAACTCCCAGCGGGTTGTCTGTAATGCATTTTTAACTACGGCAAAGGGTAAAGGTTAAGGGAGACGCTGAATGGACCAGAGTGAGGCAGTGTGCTTTAAACACTAAACAAGAGTATCAGATGAGGACAGGTGGAATTGCTGCTGGAGGTTACTTGAGTTCATTCTCGGGAAACAATGTGTTTGGAGAAATGTTTCATTCTGTGTGTATGGGTGTGGTCTTGTGAATATGTACATTTTGTGTGTATTAATTCTTGTACGTGTGTGTGTGTTTGCCATGTGTGCATGTATGAGTGTGTGCTTGTGTGTGTGTGTGTGTATGTGTGTCTGTGTTTGTTTGTGTGTGTGGGTGTGTGCGTGTGTGTGTCTGTGTTTGTTTGTGTGTGTTGGTGTGGGTGTGTGTGTGTCTGTGTTTGTTTGTGTGTGTGTGTGGGTGTGTGCGTGTGTGTGTCTGTGTGTGTGTGTGTGTGTGTGTGCGTGTGCGTGTCTGTGCTTGTTTGTGTGTGTGGGTGTGTGCGTGTGTGTGTGTCTGTGTTTGTTTGTGTGTGTGGGTGCGTGCGTGTGCGCGTCTGTTGTTAAAGTCATGCCCTCCACTGAGAGCCCAGATTCAATCTGAGCTACTGGATGGAGAAGTTGAACTTTTGGCTCCCAAATACTTTGATGTGGAGAGCAGCCATTTGCTCCATCACCACCAATTCATCACCAAGCCCTACGGGTGACGCCACACTCTGAACCTCCATGGGTGTGTGTGTGTGTGTGTGTGTGTGTGTGTGTGTGTGTGTGTGTGTGTGTGTGTGTGTGTGTGTGTGTGTTAGTGTGTGTTAGTGTGTGTTAGTGTGTGTTAGTGTGTGTGTGTGTGTGTTAGTGTGTGTGTCTGTGTGTGTGCGTGTGTTTCTGAACTCACTCTCTCGGGTGGAACACTGTTAGAAGTCACCAAGCCCTGCCGTGAGCAAGCTACTGGGCTGTGCTACCTACCACCAGCTGGTCTTTCGGACGGCAGCAGAAAACTTTTGGAAAAGAAAGCTTCCACTGCATTCAGTCAGAATCTCTGATGAAAGGCAATTGTTATGCAAGGTTTATTTCATATACTGGCTATTTCATTCCAGCATTGTCGCATAGATTTAGGGGAAGAAAAAAAAGAACTGAGGTTGCAATCTATGGACTTTGTCCTGTATTTGAGCATGTATGGATAACATGTTATGGGGGAAAGGTCCATCTTTTCAAACACATTACTTCCTCTTCCTTCCTTTCTGTGCTATCAAACGTCGCAATGGAGGCTAAATCTGCTGAATCTCAAGTGATCAGTAGGTTTTCAATGCCTGTGGCAGAGGGTTGATGAAACAATGTGTTTGTGTATATGTGTGTGTACCCATGTGTGTGTTGATGAACTTGTGAATTACTGTATGATCATGTTGCTGTGTGTGTATGAGTGACTATATCCTCATGCACATCCCCCCTCTTTATTTGCTGTCCCCTGACATGATGGCAAACTTACATTTTTTGCTAAACAAGGTTGGTAATTTGTATGAAACAGATATGTGGAATCTTTCTAATTGTTCCCAGTCAAGGATGAAGCACGCTATAAGTGTGACCTTGCGTATTGCGTATTTTTGGTCAGCTTGTCTCGGTTGTCACTTTTGATCTCTGAATGAAAAGAAATGGAAATATACAAAGGCACACTGTTGTTTCCACGTAAAGTGGGAAAAGGTTGGCATTCTTTATTAAGGGCGTTTCTTTTTTTTGCGCTTCTTTTTCATTTTCTTCTGTTATATCTCCTGTCTGAAGATCTCCTCTACAAAACACTCTGGACAGTGTTTCACCCTCATTTGCTCAATATATTAAAATCAGAAAAGGTTTTATTATTATTATTATTATTATTTATTTATTTATTTATTTATTTAATTTTTCTCTGTGTGGTTCACAGATATTTATAAATGTTCTATGTATATTTAAATCTTTATTTATTTATTTATCTATCTATCTATCTATTTATCTATCTTTCTTTCTTTCTTTCTTTCTTCATGTGTAGGATAAAGGAATGGGTGGACCAGATGCAGCAGGACCTAGTGTCTCTGGCAGATTCTGCGAGTGGGGGGAAGAGCCTTGCTCAGGTCAGAGGTCATCCCTCACACACACACACAAACCTTCCCATAGTCCTCTGATCTGCCAGCCCCATTGTGAAAAATGACAGTGAGAGCGGAGACAATTCTGCCATCAGTGATAATGGGCAAACAGAGAAATCTATCACACCATATTTTCCCTTTAGCTTTTATTACAGTGTCTCCACTCGGGCTTTTTCAAGCCTGAAAGTCAGGAATGGTACAGAGAGAAGGGGTATAAAGGGGTATAAAGAATCCCATTCCCTTTATGAAGATACATTGCAGTCGGCTAGCTTTTCCTTTTTGGATAGCATCTGTCTTCACAAATCCTCTCTGTGTGTTAGCATAATGAAGTAATCACATTTGTTCTTGAATGACCCTGACACACTGACCGCCTAATGCAGTTTTATTCGATTTCAGTGTTTGCAAGGTGTCCTTATTCCAAACAATAACAACAGCCAGGGCTTATACTTTCAGACGCAATATATCTCCTTTTGAACAAAACGGGTGAACCAGTGAGATGTGCGAATCGTTTTACAATTCAGATCTTAATGTTGTGTGCTCCAGATGCACTGTAATGCTCGACATTCTCCTCTTGCAGATTTTTCTGGATAATCGGAAACATTTCACCGTTGAGTCCAACAATGCCGCCGAGCTGGTGGCCAGCGCTGCCCGGAATATCGAAAGTCTCCTGGGGAAGAGGGCGATGGCCCTTGAGGTGATTAACATATCTGTTCATATGCTATAAAACATGCTATTAATATGCTATTATTCTTGTTAGGCCTCATTCTTATCAGTGTTGGCACACAGCTTGATTATTGGGATTGATGAATATTTGATGATCTGTATGCTGGTCATACTGAAAGCTGTGTAGAGTATGATTAAACATGGTGTTTTGTTCCATGAAGGCAGCTCAACCTCTCTGGATAATCAGACACACACCCATTTCGTTGTGCCTTTTCAGATGGAAGTGTTCAATGTGACGTAACGCGTGAGAGAAAGAAATGGTCCGAATCGTGCAATTACCATGTCTAAATGTGTTGGCCCTGGACTCCAGGCACGCACGCGCACTAACAGTGAATTAAATCATGAGGGTGGATGGGATAGGATCAGAACTTGCAAACGATGAGCAGGAAGAAAAGCATTTCAATCAGTCAATAAAGACATACATCTGATTGAACCACAGCACACACACACACACACACACACACACTCACACACACTCACACACACTCACACACACTCACACACACACACACACACACACACACAGACATCACACTAAAACCATATCAATGGCTCTGGTGACATGACCCCCACGCTCACTATCCATCCTCAGCCCCGTGGTGCCCCTGTCTGTGAAGGGAGTGTTTGTCTGACTGTCAATAGCCCGCCTACAAAAGGTCATGTGTCGGTTATCAACCTGGACTCTCAGGACTGCCTCTTGTATTTACCTCTATATCTGTCCACATCTCTATATCTCTCCATCTCTCTCTCTCTCTCTCTCTCTCTCTCTCTCTCTCTTGATCACTCACTCTCTCCATCTCTTTCTTCTTCTCTCTCCATCACTCTTCCATGGCTTTCACTCTCCATTCTCCTGTGTCCTCCAGCCGTCTCTCTCCTCAGGAATGCAATAATGCAGTGAGGCCCCCATAATGACACAACAATTGACACAGCACATCCATCACGTTGCCATTACTAGCATGGCTCTGCCTTTCTGTCTCAAATGCATCCACACACACACATACAGACACACAGAGACACACGCACACACATACACACACACACATACGTAGATACATACACACACAGAGACACGTACATACACACACACGCGCACACCCATGAGTAAGGAAGCCGTACCTAATGATTGGATAGCTGAGTGATATGATGATATGATATGATATGATATAATGAGTGTTATTAGCAGGAATTCATTCAAATGAAAGCAGTGTGCTTACTCATTGTAAAGTTTGGATGTGTTTTGTTGTGTGCCTAACCAGACAAGACAATGCAATTTTGATATTCTCTGCAGATGTTGTTTCAATGCAGGGGCTTTCCTTGGCTGAGCTTTCAGGCATTGTGATCTATACCTAAACAGCAGCTGCAACCTAAACCTGAATGATTTATACATATTTATATCAGGCTGTGCGGGTTGCCTGCTAGAAGTGAGAAAAGATATCTTACCGAAGCCACAGTTGAGGTTTATTGGATGTTTAGAGCTCCAGTTTCTGATCTGTCCAAATGATACTGTCTGTCATGGAGCATGGTATCCACACGAAACACATTTAACTAGTGAGCTAGCTAGCTAGCTGCGGTAGTAGTTTCTGCTATCTAATGTTACTCTGTTAGGGTTGCTAGATGTTATTGAGGTTAAAACCTCTGGGTTTTCCATACATGATATGTCCCCTGAGGAACAGTCTGTATATTCAATATTGAATTCTGTACTAATTGTTTCTAACCCTACTAGAGAAAACTACAACATGAAAGCCCAGGCGGCAGCCATGATGGCGTCGATTACAAAGACATGCTGCAGTTTGTGCACACTCCACCTCAATGGTGTCCTGGTTACCTCAGCGACAGAACAGCAAGCCCCTGTTCTGCAGCTAGAGATGGATTTTTTGTGTGAGGGAAAGGTGCTCTTCACGTTGTCCCTCCAGTAGACAGACATCAGGGTTTTTTACAGCTGATTTCATATTCCACAGGAATATTCCATTCTAGATCTGAGACACCTGAACAGATGTTTAAAAAAAAAAGAATAGATACTGACTGCAGTCAGAATGATTGGTTTATCACTACTGAAGATAGAATTCATACTTCCATGTCCTGATCACTCCACGGCACAGGAATATTCTGAGATTTGCTTTCAAGGTCAGGGCATTAGGCCATTAGGGCCTTCACATTTTGAATGATCTAGTCGACTGACTAGTCATAGGAGACTCCGCAGCACTAGTGGAGCATCACAAGGCTGTCACTCTATCCCACCGATGAAATCTTGGTCTGAAGGTGAACTGGGTCTCTGTTCCCCAGCCAACAGTCAAACTTTCTGGGTCTGACTCTGGATTAGAGGAGAATGGGAGTGTGTCCGGCTGCCGGGTTTTTTGCCTAGATGTGCATATATATGCATCAGCTTATGTCAAAAGCTACTGGGGCTACTGGCTGCAGCTGTGGTACCACAAATGAGAGTAGTTGAAAAAGGTTTTTGAAACAGTGAGCCACAGAAGGATTGGAACTGGCTGCTGGTTGTGTCGTGAAAATGCTGATGAGCTCTGTCCCAGCGGAGAGACCCCAGTGTATTGAGATGCGGTGTGCCCTAAGGTTTCCGTCACACAAAGACGGGTTTTGTCGACAGATGCCTCGTTTCATGGCTGGGGGTCCATTTGTGAGAGGAGTGCAGTAATTGGTCGGTGGAAAAGGAGTGCAGATGCGTCTTCACATCAATGTGCTAGAACAGACAATATAGCCACAGTAGCCTATATAAACCGTCAGGGGGGTTATTGGCAGAGGAGCACTGAATTATTTTGGCTTCGAGCAGTTCATCTGCCTGGTATATTGAATGGGAGTCCTTTTCAGAGGGTGTCCAAGCACCACAGATTGGCCTGTGCCCCCTCCCCCCCCAGGTGTATTGGAGTCAGTTCTGGACA
Source organism: Clupea harengus (assembly GCF_900700415.2). NCBI lineage: Eukaryota > Metazoa > Chordata > Actinopteri > Clupeiformes > Clupeidae > Clupea > Clupea harengus. Next base: position 30,986,038 of record NC_045154.1, read on the forward strand.
GCGCAGGTGGACTTGAATTAACCTGATGCCTTTCCCCGTCTCACACACTCCAGTCACTCCACTCTGGACATAGTTTGCGTAGAAAAACATTGATTGGTGAATTTCGTTACCCCACGTTGGCTGAGTCAGACAGGGTTTGCGCACCAAATATAGCTGTGGGATCTGTGGGATCTGCCGATATGCAGAGACCTGTTGTCTCAGGAAGGGGGTAGTGATCTGGTATCCAGCCCCACTGGAAGCTGGTAGCTGGTGATTAATGAAAGGTTGATCTCTTTCAGTTGCTGAAACTGACTATTCGCTAAACTGTGCTACTCGGAAATAATTTTGACATTTTTGCAACACTTGTTTGATCAAGGGGGTTCTGCTTCTACACTAAAGTGTATTTAGCAGCTAGTTCTGCATGTCGTGTTGGGTGTAACGGTGTAGCCCCAGGATCCCATTCGCTGACTTCTCGCTTTCTCAAGGGTGCTTGCAGGCTGAGACTGCACAGTTCCGTGTTGGGATTTGGCGTTAGTTTTTGGATGACCTTACCAGTGTGCCTTTTGATTCCCTGGAAGACATACATTTAAAGATGCCCTTGTTAAAGACCGCTTTGCTATTGACTGGACCTTGGTGAAATGTGTGGGCGATTTAACTGCGCTATCAGTAAATGCCATACTTGTATGCTGTAAGGGATTCCAAAGTGATTTTGCATTCCAATCTGTTTCATCAGCTATAGATAAATACCTTAGATTTGAGATCTAGAGCTGTTTGAGAGTTTGTAGCACAGGCCCTGGGCAGTGACTAGCACATTGTATTTTTGAAGTGATATGTCTGGCATTAGGGCAGCAGATGCAGCTCCTCCAGCTAGGTTGCGTGCGTGTGTGTGTGTGTGCGTGCGTGCGTGCGTGCGTGCGTGCGTGCGTGCGTGTGTGTGTGTGTGCGCGCGCGCACTCCGCTCAGAGTCTGGGCAGCATCGTGGCCCATATGGAAAGGAGTTCGCTGGGCTTCAGAAAATACTTTTGCTGGGTCACCCATGGTCTAATTACGAACCGGGTTGCCAGTCGTACAAATCAACGGTAGTGTCCGCTGAGGGACGGTGGTATCCCACATATCCCATAACGTGATGCCAAAGTGCTTCGACTGAAAGAGAACATTGGGTTACGGATGTAACCTCGGTTCTCTGAAGGGGAATAAGAGACACCGCCTTCCTTGGCCGCACCGTCCACTTGAATTTGCTCCGAGTCGGTGAGTGGACAGTGTCATACATGCGGAGGTGGTGCTCCGTGACTGACAGTGCACTCAGCCATTCAGGTGTTGGTTGTAGAAGTTTTCAGGAACGCACGCCAGAAAGGGATATATCCAATAAGGCGAGGTCTTGTGTTTTCCTTCAGAGAACCAAGGTTACATATGTAACCCAGCCTTCAGGAGCTAACAGTCCACAGTAGATGAATGGCAGAAAATTATGGGGAAATTCATTTACATCATTTAATCAATGAGTTGTGGCTGGTTAAGGCCTGCTTTCTACACATGAAAAATCTATATGTGAAAAAATTGTAAATGAGAATATATGAATTGAAAATCTTGATGTTGAAAACCACATATTAAGTAAAGATGCATAGTTGGTGATGTGAGGTTTAAAGACTAAAGTGGTTGAAGAAGAAAATTATGTTCTTCAAAATCTGAACAATCAGTAGAATATCAGCTTGTTCACTTTACAGTAGAACATTAGATTTGATCACTGTGACATCATTCCATAATACTGGTGATGCTGGAACGTGTGTGCAGGGGACACTCCTCAAAGAAGGAGAACATATTTCCGGTGCATAAGCTGCGCTGTTGCAGTGTAGATATTATACTCCATGGCCAGGTGATGCCCAGGCAGCAATTGGGTAAACAAACGAAGAGAAACCAGATTAACTCTTGAGTAAATGGTGTATGGGTGTGAGGTTTTAAGACCTCATTATACAGAAAAGCTGTAAGACCTCATTATGCAGAAAAGAAAACCAACACCCCTGATACATAATTAGGCTACTTACATGTTCTCGTTATCAAATATTACCTCACGGAACACCTTTATGCAGTACATTGTAAAGACCTTACAGAAGCTGGTCACTATGCATTGCCCTGTAAGACAGTAATGCCCAGCATGTTGCCAAGAATGGATCTATGTGAAATCCTTGCCAACAAAGAGGAGGCAGTGTGTCCATCCAGCTATTTGCTACATCAACCAGCCTTCTGTATGAAATGTGCAGCTTATTTGGATGTGTCAGTGTTGTAATTCCTTCCATGGTGTAGTTACCTAGTTAGAAGTTTGTACTTTTACTTTCTTCCGTCATAGTTAATTTATGCACGAAAGATGTGTGTCCGCCTTGCTTAAGCTTTTCTGGTGCAAAGTTGAAATGCATTGAGATAGATCCTATCTAATCATATCTAATATTTGATTATATACTTGACGTCTGTGCTTTCCAGGCAGAGACCCTGGATTGAGTGTCTTGTCCCTGGAAAAGTCCCTGGGATGGCCACTGGGAAATGGAAAAAAAAATATTCTTTCAGAACTGTTTAGACAAAGACCTTACGTACATGAGGCATTCAAGGCTCTTTGATTAGGATATAAGATGATGTCCGAGCCTCTCTACAAAGTGAGTGTTGCTGCATAAACCCAGCAACATAGATGATATTCACTAACCTACTGATTTTATCATATGACTCCAATTCTTAACTTACACTTACTCAGTATCCCTCATGGATAGATCAATGCCTATGTGTAGTATGGCATGACAAAAAAGTTCTCCAATGGGGATTTCACCGCACTGAGTTATCTGACGGAAGGAATAATGGCCCTCTGAGGTGTCCTGTTATAAGAAAATATTGGACGAGGCAGACGCAAAGACCTCCATCGCCAAGTCCATTATTTTCATATAACGGGACACCTCGAAGGCCGTTACCCCGCTTATACCCCAGTTGCCACACATGTATTAAGGAAAGCTTGTATAGCCCACAGGGGAAACATTTGGTTTTTATAAAGAAGGCAACCTGTCTAGTTTGTAGTACTACTTTCTTTAATCACGGACAAGGATAACGTTGGATAGTTGTCTTGGTTACAATTGATTCCTTTGTTGCTAATTCCGAATCCTTTAGCTGTTTCTGATTCTATGGTAGCATGCTATGCTAGCTTGCCAGTTTGCTTGTTCTCCAGTTATTTAACCACGGAATTCATCACATATACTTGGCAAAAGAAGAGAATTTGTTTCATTTGTTCTCTCATTAACCTGACTACATATTCTAGTGCCCTGTAAGAGCTGTTAACACGGCTAATGTTTTGGACAGTTTTTTTAAAGTAGTGGTTGCTGGTGCTGCATTGGCTCATGTGTTCGACCAATCAATGTACACTCTCGTCACTCATGGTTCCTCTTGTGCTGGGAGAGTACCTACCCTTAAGTCGGAGCTAAAAAGTCCCTCAAATCGGTGTTTTAAGAACTCTTATTGTCCTCAGTTCCTGTAGTGCTGACACATAAAAAATGTCTTCCAACAGTTCTAAGAACTTTGAAAAAGTAACTCCTGTTCCGAAAGTGCCTTATGAATGAGATGCAGAGTTCCTTTGTGGAAATCGGAGAACCTTACAGAAGGACAACTATCAGTGCAGCACTCCACCAATCAGTCCTTTATGGTAGAGTGGCCAGACAGAAGCCATTCCTCACTAAAAGGCACATGACAGCCTGCTGGGACTTCGCCAAAAAGCACTTGAACAACTTTCAGACCATCAGAAGCAAAATCCTCTGGTCTGATGAAATGAAAACGGAACTATTAAGCCACAATTCCCAATGGCACATGTAGAGGCAACCAGGAACTGTGCATCTTCTCATTAATACCATCCCTACAGTCAAACACGGTGGTGGCAGCATCATGCTGTAGGGATGTTTTTTCTATGACAGGGTCAGGATTGAGGAAACGATGGATGCAGAGAAGTATAGAGCAATTCTGAGTGAAAACCTTCTCCTGAGTGCTCAGAAAGCACCAAGAAGAACCAGAAAGCGGCAAAAAAAAATACAGGAGTGGCTTCGGGAAAAGTCCTGGAGTGGCCCGGCCGCAGTCTGGAGACTCTGGCAAGATCTGAAAATGGATGTGCATTGATGTTCCCCATCAACCTTGGTGAGGCTTGACCGATTCTGCCAAGAATAATGGGAGAAGCTTCCCAAAGAATGGTGTGCCAAGCTTGAAGGATCATTCCCAAGTAGACTTGAGGCTGTCATTACAGCCAGAGGTGGCAAGTGCTAAGTGAAGGGTCTGAATACCAGTCTAGAACACTGAGTAATAGATTAATACATTTACAAAACACTCCAAAAACCTGCTTTTACTGTGTTACTGTGGAGTATTGTGTGTAGATTGAGGAGATTTTTTTTTTTAGAAAACTTGAAAGGGTCTGAAAACTTTCAGTATGCGCTGTATAGAACACAATTATCCATGTTTACTCGAAACCATGATTGTTTTTTGTTACCGGCTAAATCTACATGTAAAGAGAATCAGATGTTTGTGTCAGAGTTTGGTAAAAACTGAAATGAGAGCTGATGCATTGCGATTGGTTTTATTCAAATCCGCTCTCTGCAGGCAGACACTTGATGCACCCCTAAAGAATGTACCCCTATTAGGAATGCACTGCCTACGTTGAAAATTGCTGTGCCACCCATGCGTCGTCAAGGTAAAGCCAATCTGCCTGAGTGATTCTTGCCCTGGATGGAGATTTTACCACTACCAGAATAGAGCCCCCTATGCGTTTCCAATTCCAGTGTCGACTGCATTGTCATAATCCAGTTGTATAAAGGGCAGGGACATTGCTTTTTTTCTGGCAGCTACTCTAATGATGTAGTTAATAGAAATATGAAGGATTCCAGAAGTACATATTGTTGCAAGCATATTGACAATTTAGAGATATTAATAATAAAGAGATATTGGGAATAATGTGCGAAAAGTCTCTCGTCCCCTACAGACCTCCTTATCTATGACCTTGCCTTTTTGTGTGTGTGTGTGTGTGTGTGTGTGTGTGTGTGTGTGTGTGTGTGTGTGTGTGTGTGTGTGTGTCTGTGTGTGTGTGTCACCAAGCCCCAAAAGATATCAAAAGAATGAGATCACAAAGATGGGAACAGGATTTGACAGGCGACTCACTTTCTTCTTTCAGTCAGAGTGACAATGAAAATCTGATCAGACTGAGTATAAGGGACACAATAAGCCAGACACCCACCCACCCACCCACCCCCACACACACACACACACACACACACACACACACAGACAACCTTGCGTTGCACGGTTGAGATGTTCTCGTAAATCAGCCAGGTCCCTCCGGCTGCTCTCCTAGTGGTGCATCATGACCAGGGTGTTGACCTGGCCTGTGTGTGTGTGTGTGTGTGTGTGTGTGTGTGTGTGTGTGTGTGTGTGTGTGTGTGTGTGTGTGTGTGTGTGTGTGTGTGTGCGTTTGTGTGCGTGTGCGTGTGTGTGTGTGTGCGTGTGTGTGCGTGCGTGTGTGTGCGTGTGTGTGCGTGTGTGTGGGTGTTGACCTGGCCTGCAGGGTGTGGAGTGGTCAAACCCATTCATTCGTTTTGTGCCATTTCATTCTAGTACAGTTGCCAATTGTGGAAAATGTAAAATGATCTCTTAACATCTGATTGCGTGGATGTGGATTTAATCATCCATCTTCTTGGATTGGATTGTGTGTGTGCATTTTTGTGTGTGTATATGTGTCGGTGTATCACTGCGATGTCTGTGTGTGTCTGTGTGTCTGTGTGTGTGTGTGTGTGTGTGTGTGTGTGTGCGCGTGTGGGTGTGTGCGTGTGGTGTTTGTGTGCACACGTTGGCTGTGATCTGCGCCCTGTGTTTGATCCTCTCCCTCTGGATGATGAATTATTGAACAGTCTGATCCCTCTCACGTCTGTATGGGGTGTGTGTGTGTGTTTTGAGTGTGTGTGGTGTGTGTGTGGTGTGTGTGTGTGTGTTTTGAGTGTGTGTGGTGTGTGTGTGTGTGTGTGTGTGTGTGTGTGTGTTTTGAGTGTGTGTGGTGTGTGTGTGTGGTGTGTGTGTGTGTGTGTGTGTGTGTGTGTTTTGAGTGTGTGGTGTGTGTGTGTGTGTGTGTGTGTGTGTGTGTGTTCGACTTAGAGTGTTATGGCTCTGTGTATGTATATATGTTTGTATGTGTTGTCGTATGCACGGGTGTCTTTGTGTGTGTGCATGTAAAGTGTGTGTGTGTGTGTATGTGTATGTGTATGTGTATGTGTATGTGTATGTGTATGTGTATGTGTATGTGTATGTGTGTGTGTGTGTGTGAGTGTGAGTGTGTGCGTGCGTGTGTATACATGTAAAGTGTGTCTGCATCTGTGGTTCCCTAATGGAGAGAAAACCATACGCTCCACCGCCCACCCCCCCCCCCCCCCCCCCCCCCCCCCCACCCCCCCTCACCTTCAGCCCCCTTTCCCCTGTTAGTCCCCAGGAGGGAACACTCTGGCTGGGCTTCAGAGAGCCCGGGCCCCCACTGGAGATGGAGTGGATGGTGGCCTCCGTCACCATCAGAGACACGGAGCAGCAGGGAGCAGTGCTGGGGAGCAGAGAGCATGATTAAATGGGAAAAAAGCAGCACGTGATGTCTTCATTGGAGGCACACATGGTGTGAGCATGTGTGAGGATAAAGTCACAGAGAGACTAACATATGCACGGCCATGCATGCACACACGCCTTGGTATGCAAATTGTAGGCATACAACATACATTGCCTTTGGTGTGGAGCATTTGATGATGTTGATGTTGATACCACTGGCCTCTCCAGCAAATGGATCTCCAGCAAAAATATCACCTATGTTTTCCCGCATTTTTCCACATCATCGTAGCGTGCGTTTACTGTAAACAAAACTTTGAAATGGCTGAAATGATTTTCATTTCATTTGCTGTCTTTTCTAGTGTCACATCATATTGGTTAAAGCCGGTGAGAAATTGGACGGGCATTTTCAAAAGGAGACGCTAAATGTACTGGTGGCAGGTCTCTGTCTCACTTGGGGGGTGTGTTTGGAGTTGATGTGGCAGGTCTCTTGGCTTTGTTGTTCATCATGGAAATCTCAGAAAGCATCATACCATGGAAATTGGGTATTTGTTGTGACGCTTATCTACAGAAAGTGTTGATAAATTATTCACTGCCTTGATGTTCCTATAAATTATAGATGTGAAATGTTTGTGAGAAGAGATATCATTCCCCATCATTGAGAGCAGATTTCAGCCACACGCTTCCTTGTATGTTTGTGTGTGTGTGTGTGAGTGTGTTTTTGTGTGTAACTGTGTTTAAGATAAGATTCCTGCTTCCATTACACAGCTCTTCTCTGGAACTGTAATGTTTCTGAGAATCTTGTGTGTGTGTGTGGTGAGTGTGAGTGTGTGTGTGTGTGTGTCCCTCACTGGTTGGCTCTGATTTCTGATTCATTAGTGTTATACAGGGCACCAAAAGTGTGTGTGTGTGAGTGAAGATAATTAAAAGCTGAATTATTTATGTTAATAGGTCAGAGGGTCTCTCTCTCACTTTCTCTCCCTGTATCTCCTCTCTCTCCCTCTCACTCTGACTCACACTTACAGACACATCTTTTCTTCTTCTCTGTCCGTAGCTTTGAAAGCAACAGCACTTCAATTATTAGCATGTTTTGTATTCTACTCACTAAGGTTCTTTTTTCTTGCTTCCCGAAGACAGACTTCAGCGGGATCATTGGCCTTGTGAGAAAGACATAGACAAAGAGAGGGAGAATAAATGAGAGAAAGAAAAGTGAGAGAGGGAGAGCGCATAAATGAGTTCTGGTTGCTCTCACATTTTCTCCCGTGGAACATTAAATAAAGCCTGAGGGTAAGCCTCGAGGAGAGGCATTGAATTACGCTTTCTCCCCCCTCTGGCAAGATTAAGTGTCCTTACTTATTGACAAATGGGGGGAAGTCCAAAAGCTTCCTAAAAGTAATTTGTTACAAAGTCCAACAAGAAACTAAAGATTGTGTGTTTGTGTGTGGGTGTTTGTGTTCATGTATGTGTGTGCGTGTGCGTGTGCGTGTGCGTGTGCGTGTGCGTGTGCGTGTGCGTGTGCGTGTGTGTGTGTGTCACCCCCAACGTTGTAAACCCTCCCAGCCCTCATCTGCTGCTTTTGATATAGTCTTGATGAGTCCTCAACCATGTTTTGTTTGCGGCAGCTCTTTTACATCATTAGCTTGTTTCCATTGGTGAGGACTCAGTATATATCACTTCCTTTGTACAAACTCATCCTTTAGCGCCAGTTTCTTGCTGTCAGCATTTCCTGATAATGAGCGGACTTTGATGAGAAGCCCTCTTCCTCCTCGGCAGATGCTCATGTTTTTTCTCTAGTGAATATCCACCACATCAAACACAGAAGGAAAAGAAATCATCTTTTTTTCGAGTGCAGGACTGAATATATCCCCAGCACAGAGCATTGCGCTGAAGACCTGAGTGTAGTAAAAATGCACTGGAAATGACTTACTTCCGGGGGTAAATGTATTAACTTCATCTTTAGAGAGTCAAGTAGGGATTGAAAACAAGAGGATAATTGATGTAACTGCTATGATAGGATATACTAATAATATGATAGGATAATGCCACATAACTGCTTCTCTAATATGATTTATTGCTACGCTTAATACTGTAATCAATGTAATGTACTCAATAGCCGTAATGCAGTTCTTTATGGCAGGAAGTTGCTGCTCTTGTGGTACTGGAGGTACAAAACTGTAAAGGCAAACCCTTTCCACTCACCATTTTCCTTTTCAATCTATGCTCCTTGATGCACTGATCTAGAGCCAATGTTGCCCTTTCGGCATGTAGAAAAAGTTAGGGTTTTGGAAAGGTGATGCTCACTTTGAAAATGTCTTTCTACCAGTGAGACTACCATTTGGTGTCATATTTGCTGTTACGTGGTCAAACCTTAGAGTTACAAGGATTAGGACGTTCCTATTTATAACCCTGCTACTGTAAATGTAGTGATGAGGGCTGTTTGGAGTGCAAATTATGCGGTGATAATGGATAAAACCATTAAATGAACTCCACACATAAAATGTGTTCATACGGTTGTAAATATCAGTGATAAGTGTCATTGAAGTCCCAGTCTGGTTCCAGTAAAAGTAGGAAGTTCTTTACAAGGCCAGAACTAACTGTGGCAAGTCAGTTAAGAGACCGGAGGCCTGTTTTCATTGCCAAGCAAAACAACGAGCAATGAGCTTGGTCCGCTTCTTTAATGATTTGCTTATGCAATATAATGAGAAAGATCCTAAGCACAAACATGGGTGGGTCAGCGCAATGCTCACACACATCACACGAAAGCTTCAGTTCATGACAGAATTTGCTCATTGCTTTGCTCGTTGCTTGTCAATGAAATTAGGGATGAATAATTTATTTAATAATAAAAAAAAATAAAAAAAACGTTTATCAAGGGAATCTCGCGATAAAATGTTGCTGTCTCATTCTTGGCGAGGGATGATTTGAGCTATACTCCTCTGCTCTGGCTGAGTTTGGAATAGAGCTCGGGTGTGTCAGGCTGTGTGTTTAATTGAATCAGATCAGACTGAGTTGTTTACGGAGTCACCTTAATGAGGCGGTGATGCGAACTGCAGAGGCAGCTGTGCACATTTCCCAGAAACAAGGTATTTAAAGTTTAAAGCCTAATTAGATTGATGGTGTATTTTCATGTAACATACCATAGAGTTTTAGCGTGTTTAACTAAACTGCACATCAGGGATACTCCCCCCTGGTCTTGACACCAGCACAAGCTGAGATAAATGTCCTCACGTACATGTATTTGTTTTTCAGGGTCAGGTTATTTGGTTGTTGTTTAACAAAAATACATTTTTGGTTTAAAATATCTACACAGTGCAACCTTGATTAGAATAGTATCAGTGACGTTCTGACAGTAACCTGCTGGTGCGGTATCAAACCCTGGCATTGTAACTAATAAATTAGACATTTTGCCATAAATAGGTAATAGGCAGATTGACAGGTTTTTATATTATTATACAGTTTTATATAGTTTTTGTGGATGTTTGTTTACCCCCCCCCCTGGCTGTAGTACTGGGTTTGGGTGCATTTCCAAGGCCTTGTGGAGGAGTGTATCCATCCCCAGGTGACACTTAAGTCTGACCTTGGCTCATAAATTCTGCCTCATCGACGCAGATGGGCTCAGGCCATCTCCAGGCCAGCCAGCCAGATTGGGTGTTTAGCATGCCCTGCCATGCATGTGTGGGGTGAGGTGAGCTGGACAGACCTCCAGCCCTCCACACCTGCCTTTTGATCGTCTTAGCACAGTGTTGCACATTCTGTGCCTTACCTTATTCAGCATTGTCATTGTATCACAATGGAGGACATACAGTATATATATGTACCGCAAATATATGGGGATGTTCGGAAAAAGAATGTTATTTCAGGATATTTTCTGCCTTAAAATTGTAAGCAAAAAAATAATACTTAACTGACTCAATTTGACCTTTCCAATACCAAATTGCTCTATAAAATGAAGAAAATGAAATTTGTAGCATTGCCCTTTGTAATTTTAATTTTACTATTCTATATTTAGGAAAAAGCAATTTGGTGTACAGCAATATATTTTCCTTGAGATTTTCCTGTTCATTTTCATTCATTGTTTAGAATGTACAATAAATTACATTCTTTTATCAGGAGATAAATTGCAAAAAAAGAAACTGGTCTAGAAGAGCAAGCCGAATCAAGATTGGGGCTTTGATGTGCTCAGGGGACACGCCTGACTTTTACACACCACCGCCCGCTTTCCCAAAATGCAATTTTGATGCCGTCCTCGCAGGCCTATTTTCTCCGAGGTGGCCGTTACTTGTTTTATTTGCTCTCACACATCAGATGGCGTGCGAAACAGAAATTCACCAGCTGCCCAGCATTGTTCTCCAATTGGTGATGGAAAAATTGTCTGGTGCAAATTGACCCTCTGTTTGACAAGATTCTCCGGCATTACAAATTGCACATTGATTTTCAGGCTCACTAAGACTTAACCCGGGAATAAGGGATCTATCTTGGAGCTTCAGTCAATCGGGCGCATTAATTACTTGCTTAAAATGTCAATGGCTGTGACTGGATTGGTGTGGGTGTGCCATCTGACTGGATCTGGGCAGACGGATGTTCTGCCTATTGAGCAATGATATATATGTTTCCTGTTGATTGTCCTGTTGCTAAGCCGGTGGAGTTCATCCCCTTACACTGCACATTATGGCCTGGTCATTTTGAAGCAGAGAGTTACTGACAGCGGTTGACCTCCCACAGATTTGCAGGCGTCGATCAATTCATGTGACTAACTTGTTTGTCAGGGTTGGAACAAGTGGTGGTTACCTATGGCTCCTGTCACAGCTGCTAATGTTCATGATTGAGACATCAGTCACTGTAGACTGTTGCTGTGTCTGCTCAGATGGATAGAGGCATGAGATACATATTATGACCAAAATAAATCTCCAAAGAACACATTCATCTTTTATGCTTAATATAATTCAGATTCACTGTACACATTCTTAACTACATCATACTGTCTCCTCTTCATAAATTGTGTCATTGATTCATTGATCTATATTACACATTTCTTCAGAGGATTTACGTAGATAATCAACAAAGTTATCGCTTTTAAGGGACTAAACCAATCCTGTTTTTTGTTTTTAGATGCCAGAGCCTTCAGGTAGAAAAAAAAAGCTGTACTCACTAAACATCAGGATTAGCGATAGCAACACAAACTAACAGGAGCGGGGAGGCTAATGTGTAGGGAGCACTGAGGTAACGCTTAATGTGACTCAGCATGTCTATCGATTATGCGGACTACACAGAGGGGGCTGGGCAGACTGGTTTAGAGGTAATTGGATTGCTCCTCTGAACCCCCTTGGGGAAGGAGAAGCTGTGTTGAACTCCAGTCACGAACCCAACATTCTTGTCAGATCCCTCTCTCTCTCAGTGGGTTTGGACATCCTTGTGTTTCTGTGGGTTTCTCAAAGCTGACATTTAAAAAAAAGCTTTAAAGAGCTCTTCTTTCGAGCGTGTAATTAAAAGGCAAAGGTAACAGGAAAGGACAAAAAAAAAAATCATTTTCATTCAGTTTTTACACAATAGATAACATCATATGACTGTCAGCCACACCTAAAATGTTCTCTCTGCACCGGCAGCTTCAGCCATAGTCATTCTAACCGGGTCTGTGCAGTCACACTCCGTTCTGTCACTCTAACGAGTCCTCGCGTGTACTGGCCAGACTAGGCAGGTGTTCCCTGGTTTGCTGGAGTCCATCTCCTGCCCACCCCTGCTTGTTCTCCTCCACAGACACAGGCCACAGGGTGCTGCACGCTGCTGATGGGATTTTGGGTAGTTGCGCCGCGCCTCCGCTCCCCCACCAGGGCTTCCGGCGTGCTCATCTGTGCGCAGGCACGGCCCCGGCAGCTGAATCATTTATGAAGTAACATGCCAAACGGGGAGGCCATCATGAAACAGGGATTTATGGGCGCCATGGCGAGCTCAATGCCAGCTCTGTCCGCCACCTCTATTTTTGAAGCTTTATCACCCACCGCCCACAGTCGCCGTGCCATGTCCGATTTTTATTGGGCTTCACTTACCACTCAGTCAGAGGTGTGGACGGAATACATCGCAAAAGATTTGGTCATTTTGTTAGCAAGAAGCTGCTCAGTGCAAGTACAGACACACACATCTGCTTGTCCCCGGAACCTCCCTAAATAGTACTCCATGATGAGTGCTGTTTGGGTTTTAATGAAGATTCAGACATTCCTCACCCCCCCCACCCCCCCTCCTCTGACCACGCAGTCAGTGGATCCGAACATGATTAACAAAATAGAAAATTAGATTCAACATGAGGAGGACACATGGTGGCTCACTTAGGATGCTTCCAGCATACGAGCTGGATAATGTGCATCACGATGAGGCAGGAAGGCTCCCAATGTGCCTTAGCCAAAGCTGGTGGTGGGAAGCCATTTTTAGGACTTTCGCGCACGCTCAATTTCAACAGCAATTAGTGATGGATGCTGAGGCCTTTTTTTTTGTTGTTAAATCCCGAGACAAAACAGCAGTCATCCATTTTTCTTCATTTACTGGCTGTCGTCTGTGGCAGACGTGTTCATTAGGAAGACAAGAATTGGAACAAAACAAACCTGCTCATTTGGATTTGGAAGGCTGGATTATTGCTGTTGCTGTTTTGCTTCCATTTTAATCACTTGATCATTATTTCATATCTTGCATTTTACTCACGCAGGGCTTTCACAAGCTCTCTGCATGGGACAAGGGTGGGGATAGGGTGAGGTAACAGAAAAGGCTGGGGCAAGTCACACACACACACACACACACACAGACACACACACACACACCACTCTATAAACACACATACCAAGAACCGCTAGCAGACCCATTTGATTAGAGTCCAATATGATGTTATTGATCCAACTGGAGTGGGAGCATTGATGAAACTCCAGTAAGGCTATTGATCAAAAGCGAGGGAAGGCATTGATGAAACTCTGCTGGGGGTATTGAGCTGTGTTTGATTAATTGGCTGAATGGACCTGGCAGTGTGGTGACCAGCCACACAGGGACCGAGCCTAAGCCTAGCCTCACAAAGACCAAACTCTGAGCTGGTCAGGGGGTAGGTAGAACGGGAACTCATGACCGGCCGCATGCCTCTACCCCCAGTGTGCCAGCGGCTAGCCCGTGAGGTGAATGGCAGTGTGCGCTCCCATCCCCTCCATGGTGACATTCTCATCAGTTTGTCCTCTAAGCACATTTTAAGGAAACAGATGAAAAGGGCAGATACTCAACAAGGACACTCGGCTGTGAGCCCGAAGCAATGCGTCTGGGAGAGCAGCTAGCCAAATGCAGAGGGGTAGCTTAATGAAATGTTGTGAAGTGAGTGGATGAGTGTATCCTGCGCTGGACTACACTTCTGGAGCCGGTGTGCCTTGTTTGGATCACAGAATATAACCAGTGTCATCTGTATTCACATACAACTTTGTAGTGCTTTGAGGTTGGGGAAAAAAAGGAAAGAAAATATGCCAATGTCACCAAAATGAATTTTTTTTAGGAAGAAGAAGATGAGTAAATACGATTTTTAAAAGGATGAAAAGGGAAAAAAGACAGAAGGAAAGAATACAAACAAACAAATAACAAATAGCAAACAAAGGGAGTTAACAGAAAACACATGCCTGGTTGTCTTTTCATTAAAGCCTGCTCTGGAGTGTGGAAGCAGTTGGAGCTGAGCAAAGGGGCCTGAACTGATGGCTGCAGCTGTGGGCTGGGGGGAAGGAAAGGAACGAGGGAACGAGTGAACAAGTGAGCGAATGAGTGAGCGAGGAGTGAGGGAGGGAGCGTGTGAGTGAGAGTCATATTTCAGGCTGGGTCTCCACCGGCGCGTCTCCAAGGACCTCTCCTCTGTGACAGCCAGCGAGAGGAGCGCTAATGAACTTCGCCTCCTAATGAGGCTCGCCTGGCAACAGTGACCATGGCAACGTTGCACTGTTACCAACGCATGCTCCTTTGCATTCTTTTGCGCTCACACATTTTCTTCATGTGTGAACAAGAGTGAGTTCTTTCTCACTCTCTCTGAAAAAGAAAATCCTCTCCTTTCACATTTCACAGTAAACAATCATCTTTTTATTCCAAGCACACAGGGTTATTGTATAGGGATCTGATTATGGATTTTGCACTTCAGTTATCGTCTGGGTCTAATAATTAAAATCACCCATGCGGGAAAGATTGGAAAAGCTAATCATTTTGGGGGAATAAGTGAATTCTCATTTTAATTACTGAGATGGACTCATAAGACCCAGAGTCTGCCATTTTAACTCAGGATCTCGGGGAAACTGCATCGCAACGCCCTATCAATCCGCTTGCAATATGTATTACAATGCATATATTCTTCATGAACATTGTCTTGCACACATTTATTTCTGTAAACTTCTTTTCCACCAGATGTAGATCGTTTCCATCACATAGGCAGAGTTTAACTCCAGACAGAGGTCTTCTCCACAGGCTGGTATCTCCTTTAAAGGCTGAAGTCCTTTGAAGATTGATGTGTCCTCCCGAGGTTTGCTGGAGCAGGCTGGAGGCTGATGGCTTTGGGGGTGTATTTTTAGCAGAGGAGGTGCTGAGACGCCTGGACCAAAGCCCAGCCTTTCAGAGCTGTTGAGGAGAGTCTGGGTGGGCAGAAGTGTGTGAGAGTGTGTGTGTGTGTGTGTGTGTGTGTGTGTGTGTGTGTGTGTGTGTGTGTGTGTGGATGTTTCTGATCTGTTGGTGACATGTGCCATCATCTGCTGTTACAGCATCCCCTCCCAGGTTAGTGTGTTGTAGTGTGTTTGGGACTGCTTTTCTCCCGTAGCGTAGCGTTGCATTGTGTTGATGTGTTGTGTTGTGATGGCGCAATGTGGTCCTTGTCAGCCTATGGGAAATTTATATGCTATTGTCAGTGCTGAGTGGGACTCTGAGAGGCATACAGTGCCCAGCCCATCCATTTTCTAGAGTACTCCCAAATGCCATGACATCGTTCCAAATGCATTCATCTAAATTAACTTAATATTCTGGAACTACACAAGAAAGTCGGGAAAAATGTTTTGTAGTGCATGGAAAGCCCCTTTCGGTGGGGATATGATTTCTGTTCTTTTTTTTCCCCCTCAAGAATATGTTATAACCAAAACCACTATCAGCTAAAAGCTTTTAGCTAATTACCCGAATGCTCTTATCGTTAGCCCGAGCCTCTCTCAGTCAACAGACTCTGGGGAAATGTGAACAGAAATATTTGCATGCTTGTGAGCGTCACACCATCTTGATTTACGAGCCATGTGTCAGATCCCTGTGACCACGTGCTGCTGAGTGACAGGGTGGAGTGTGAGGAGAATGACACATTTCTCCTATGCAAGAGACAGATCCTCATACTCTCATGTCTCCCCATACACTGATGGCTGGAGTGGACTTTGCATCGGTTCAGACGGGGCTTAGTGGGCGTTAGACGTGAGCGCCGATGGAATAGCAAAGGCCCAGTGGCTGCAGTTACCAAAATGGAAATGTCAATGACGTCACAGACAGAGCACTGGTTCGATATTCTTGTCACAGACTGTGCGCGCTTCCCAAAGGGAAGGGCAGTGTGACGGAGTGCTGTCACTATACGGTTGAGTATGCGCTCTGACTGCCATACCAATGAGCTTGGATCCTTTGGCGTTGTGGTCAGGGTGCATGTATGGTACCGCGTAGTTCGGTGCCTGGTTTGAGGCCGGGTAGGGTGACTGTTCTCTCCCTTAGGTACAATTCTAACAGACATTTCTAGTACACTAATACTGATTAGTGTTATATATTTTTTATCCACCTCTGTAGATAGCCAGTCTGTCTTGGTTTGTTTATGTGTCCAATCCCACTGCAAAATAAAATAAAAATAATTGTTATCTTGTCTTGTTTGTGCAGCTACGGTAGACTGGCTATACATATACAGAGCTCAAAATTAGGCTTTGAGTGCACAGGAGCAACAGTAACTGAAATCAACTGTAATAGACACTACATGTTGAGCACAGATTAGGACAAGTGTGCCCAAAAAATGCCTCATCTCAGGAGATCTACCATGTGGCTTAGTTGAAAAAAACTGATATAACTCATTCCTTGCATTTTGTCTTCCTCTTAAGGTTTATCTTTATTCCACTCGTTTATTGGTGCCACTTCTGCTCTTAGTGCTTTTGAGATATCGACACGGTTCCAGCTCTGACATATTAGAGCGTGAAGCGTGAACCACTTTCATTTCAACCAAGCCAATAAGTATGGCTGTTATCAGATTTTCCGGTATGTGACATGTCATGGTTATATGGTACTGATGATATATATATGACACTGCTTTCCAAGAAGTAGACCCGGGTTTGTTTTGTGGCCAAAACAGGATGCTTTTCTAAGTCGCTTTGGATAAAAGCATCTGTGAAATACCTGACCTTTACCTTTTTAGTGGGACAGACTGTTTATGTTTTGGGGCAAACAGGAAATGGAGCCATATTGCTGCTCATCTGCTGTAATTTTCAAATAAATCAAGATACCACCACTAGATTAATAGCAGTCTATATTTCAGATTATGTTTGGCTCATGTCAATTCAAAGTAACAAGGTAACCTAATACCAATGATAGCTAGGTTATCCAGCCAACAGCTAATGGGATAACATAACCTGGCTGATATCAACATAATATTTACTGCTTACATTAAGCATTTTAACATTATAACCTCATGGACACTCATCTGCTGTAACATTCAATTCAAAGTGACGAGGTAATGTCTGCGATAACATACCATTTGTCAACTGGCTGGCATAGCTAGTACTTAGTGCCAGCCAACGTAGCTGATAGCAAATGTAAATGAACACACTCATTGGCCCATACCATCACAGGCTCAGGGGTGATGTCATGTGGCAGAAGAAATACACATGATACAACGTTAAAATGGTACCAATAATAGTTATAACTCGACCAGGCCTTAAAAATAACGATAACAATAGTTATAGGTCACATTCACCGTTGAAAACCTTACAACATAGTTAATTGAATTCGCGAGGGCGAAACCATGTTCCTTGTGAACCGGTCCAAACCATAAAGTTCTCCCAGGACGCGAGCGCACTGCGTAACACAGAAAAATAATCGATGGGGGCAAGAAGTCATTCAACTTGGTTGGTTGAGCAAGCATGGTATGGTACACTGCCATCCTTTCAGCTGTGCTATATGTAAAGGCAACTGAATAACAGTGATTTGACGGAACAATATGTGTACAATAAAACAGAGATTTTGAACAACGGTAAATTAATGAGTGTGCGGTGAAATGTTTGGCAGGGTTTTAGCGATAAGTGTGCACCCCTATGCCTTCACACACGGCAGCCAATGTAAACCAGTTCAGAGTTATGTGGGGATTTACATTAAGGACTGTAGAAGTCTCCGTTGGCGGTTAAAAGTATAACGAAAGACCCTTGCGTCGGCCAGCGGTGAGGACGCGCTTAGGAAACTGCGCAAGTATTCTTCTGCAAGTCCTCACTCTGGAGAGAAGAAAAAACAAACAAACAAAAGGCCCTGAATATAATTTATTATCAAGCAGTATTTTTTTGTTTAAATCTTTTCAGTTTGCTGGGCAGCCCAAATCAACATTAAATAAACCTCGCTTGAAAGGCTCGACAGCCTCATCCTGATGTCCCCTTAGCCTGCTGCTTCTGCTGGTGAGAAGCTTTAGACAGCTGTCTCCTCCCTGAGAGACAGCTGTTTATTTAAGCCAAAAGCCGTGCTGGCCAGAAGTGCCCTTCGAGCCGGTCCTCGCTCACTGGCAGCAGCAGCAGCCCTGGGGCTAAAAAAGACCCTCCTCACAGGCACGGATGCTGAGAGGGCATGATTGAGAATGGCCTGGCTAAGTGAACGGGCACTCATCTCTTTATCACCTGATCAGGCCTCCTGAGTGACTGGGTGAGGGGCAGTGCAAACGTGGGTGCGGTCACTGCTTAACCCCGTGTTGTCCTGGATGAGTGGGATCAGCAAGAGTTGGATTTAAAGGGCAGCGATGAAACATGCTCACAAGAAAGAACGTGCGAGGTTTAGAATGACATGATCAGATGTTCTTGGCTTTAGTTAAGTGGTAAGTGACAGCTGTTGCTTGAACTCCTGTTGCAGCGATGGATCACCATCAGCTGCAACAGATTTGTCTGGTTTCTTTCCCCCATCTAATCTAGCCAACACAATTCAGTACCACT
The DNA here is from genome assembly GCF_900700415.2 of Clupea harengus. NCBI lineage: Eukaryota > Metazoa > Chordata > Actinopteri > Clupeiformes > Clupeidae > Clupea > Clupea harengus. The sequence continues at coordinate 31,004,778 of NC_045154.1, forward strand.
AAACACAGGCTGTAACTTGATGACAAGGTTAACCGTCTCATAAATAAAACCATGTACCATAAAATTCCCCCTTCCCGTGATGTTGAAGCACTTTGTTCATTCGCCGGGGTTATTTATGGCCCGGTCCGAGCCACTATGTTTGTTTCCCATTTACAGAGCTAGGGCTGTGCATGAACACCAGGGTTAGTGGGTTTTTTTCAGCGCAAACACTGAACGGACAGCCAGCCCTGAATTTGACAAAAAAACTGGAATCACGGACTACACCTTTAAATTAATCTGTGATTCTTTTTTTGGTGTTCATCCTATTATACATACTATAGCTAACTAGCTAATGAAATGACTAGCTATGTATGTATATGTATGTATGTTTGTATGTTAGTATATAGGACTGCGTGTTATATTATCTATTATCTCATGCATCATCCTGCTGCAAACGTGATTTGAGGCACTCCCATCATGTACTTTCAGAACTTTCTCAGAGAGTGACGTTTCACTCCCCATAAACTCCCCTGTGATGTCAGAGGCTTTGCCCCATAAGCTGCAGGGCATTGGCATGGCGCTCCACATCCTGATGTTCATTCAGAGCGTGATGGGCAGACAGGGGAGCCTCTCCTCACTCCCCTCACCCCATTCCTCTGTCTGGGGGAGTTGTGTGGGCGGGCTGTGGCCTCCCTCGGCAGGAGAAGATAAACTCTCTAATATGAGATCAACTCGCCGACACTCATCTTTCCGTTAACCTTTCCAGACCGGCCCCGCCG
>NC_045154.1:31018035-31020535 GCF_900700415.2 Clupea harengus
TCACACAAACAAGCATTCACGCACACACACACACACACACACACACACACACACACACACACACACACACACACACACACACACACACACACACACACACACACACACACACACACACACACACACTCACTCACTCTCACAGGAGCAGAGAAAAGCAGATTGTAGGTAAAGGTAAGGGAGATCATAGAGGGTGTGATAAAGACGCCACCACCCCAGCAGGCGGGCAGGCAGGCAGGCAGGCGGGCAGGCGGGCGCAGGCAGGCAGGCAGGGGGCTGGGTGAAGAGGCTGCCTGTGGAGGAGAGGCTCTCTTCCCCCCCCCCCCCCCCCGCTGGCTCCTCCTGTGATGCCTCGCCACAGGGAGGGTCATGCTGTTCTTGGTTTCCATCGCACAGAGACAAGAGACATGGCTGTGCAAAGCATTCAGAATACATACATATATATATATATATCCATGTCTGGAATGAAGGGACACATAGAGGCTCCCCACATACCTTTCATTAACAAGGTTGAAGGTGGTGGTTTTGTGAGATTTTGTCTGGGGTAATCGGTTTAAATAACACATGTCCTCTTGAGGTTGTCTAATGTTAAACAGGTGTTGAAATATAGTTCACTGTTGCCACGTAACTATTATGAAAAAAGAAATATAGGGAAATGAGAGTGTGTGCGTGTGCGTGTGCGTGTGCGTGTGCGTGTGCGTGTGCGTGTGTGCGTGTGTGTGTGTGTACCCGGGTGTGTGCGTCTGTCCATGTATGGCTTTCTCCTGGTGATAAAGAAACATCACCAACACTGGAGAAGTTTCTAATAGTGGATATAATTACCTCTGTATGTGTGTGTGTGTGTGTGTGTGTGTGTGTTTGTTTGTTTGTTTGTTTACAGCTACCATTGTGCTGAATGAGCTGAACTGGACAGAAGCTCTGGAGGATGTGTTTAAGAAAAATAGAGAGGAGGACCCCACTCTACTCTGGCAGGTGTTCGGCAGCGCCACAGGACTTGCACGCTATTATCCAGGTAGCTGTGTGTGTGTGTGTGTGTGTGTGTGTGTGTGTGTGTGTGTGTGTGTGTGTGTGTGTGTGTGTGTGTGTGTGTGTGTGTGTGCACACGTGTGTTTTGGTGTGTGTGTGTGTGTGTGTGTGTGTGTGTGTGTAGACATATATATTTGTGTGCATGATGATGCCTGGGTGTGATTATCTGCCACTATGCACGTTTCTAACGGTGGATATAATTACCTGAATGCAGCATGTCTCAGCAGATTTCTCAGCAGAGTCTCCAATGAAGTGTGTGTGTGAGTGAGTGTGTGTGTGTGTGTGTGAGTGCATGTATATGTGTGTGTGTGTGCGCACTGGTTTATTTTTGTTTGTCTCTGCACTAATTTCATTCCCCTAATTGGCAAACTTAGCTTCTGTCCCCAGATAAACATACACTGACATTTCCCCATGAATGTTATCTAAATTCAAATGTCAGCCATGCAAGCCTCAGTGGCCCTGCTGGCTCTTAATGATGGCCCTGGTGAGGAGTCTGCGACCTTTAGTAAAACACTGATTGCTCTGATCTGAGACCAGCGTATGCTTAACATCACTGTGTATTCATTTGTACAACCACCAGTTCTAATCAGTAGGGTGTTGAGTGTGTGTGTGTGTGTGGGGGGTGGGGGGGGGGGGGGTGTTTCTGCAAATGTCTGTGTGTGTGTGTGTGTGCCTTTGTGTGAATTTGTGTGTGTCTACGAGTACATGTCAATCATGTTAATTTATTTTCAGCTTTTTGCAGCGTCAGCAGACTCCGTTAGTCAGACCAGTGCAAAGTGTAATTGGATAAAAGTGACAGCATGACAAGGGCTCTATGCTGCCAACCCATACTGTACCTAAGGCCTGTCAGGACACCATGTGCTTTGCGGCTCTCTGTAGAGCTTTATGGCCATCCAAATCAAGCTTAAAGTAATGTGCATTGGCATGGCGATCAATATCTATTTTATACTTTCCTAGATAATTGCTGTGTGTAAAACAATTTGGGTTTGTGTGTGTGTGTGTGTGTGTGTGTGTGTGTGTGTGTGTGTGTGTGTGTGGGCGCGCGCGCGTGCGTGTGTGTCTCTTCCTTTGTCCTCACTTCTTGTCCTCTCCTTTCCTTACCCATTCACCTGTCTCCACTTTTTCTTCTCTTCAATACATCCATTCTTTTTTTCTTCTCTGTTCCTCTCCCTCATCCTCTCCTCTCTCTCCTTTTCTCTTTCCCTCCTGTCTCCTCCTCCCTACTCTTAGCCTCACCTTGGATGGATTCACGAAAGACCCCCAATAAGATAGACCTTTACGACGTCCGCCGCAGGCCATGGTGATTATGTCCTTTGTAATCATTCATAACGCATTGAGTAATGATATATTCTAATAAATAATATACTATATTTATACACTTTTTATGAATTTATTATTAATTCATTTGTTTATAACCCCATGTCTCATTGCTGACTTTGATTTGAAAATGAAATGTTTGGCAAGGCTTTAGGCTGTC
>NC_045154.1:31025535-31028035 GCF_900700415.2 Clupea harengus
GCTCCAAAGCCCGGCTGGATCTGCATGCAGCAGTGCCTCTCAGCCTGTGAGCTTCGTGAAGCACTTTTGAAGGGGGAATGCCTGTCACTCAGCAACTAAATTGATTCAATGTTCGAGCGACTGCTATATGTTTAAAAAGCCTCCGCAGCGATTTCGTTTATTGGCGGGGGAAGTCAAACTAAGCTGAGCCTCTGGTTGGATTTATATCTGTTCTTACAGACGAGATTGTGCTGTTTATATACAAACAAAAATGTCTGGATGTCTGAGAACAGCTCCTTTTTTTGGTCTAAATCTTTCCGGCACGTATTACCCATAAAGAGCACTTTATTGATAGGAAGACAACACGACTGGGTGTGCTAGACGTTCCTGTTTAATGTGAGCAACTGTTGGCAGAGGAAAAGGGAGAAAATGTGTCCCAGTACAGCACCTTATCCTGCTGCACGTGCCTTTAAGAGTGCAGGTGTTTAGGGCAGTGTGAGTCCTAATCAGGGCACATCACAGACAATTGAGTGGAGACGTTTGGAACAGGCCCACTGAGGATGTCACTCGTCCCCTCCGGAGGAAGCCACTGCAGCTGTGGGTCTCTCTCTCTCTCTCTCTCTCTCTCTCTCTCTCTCTCTCTCGGCTATTGTAAAAGAGCATCGTAAATGTCAAATATTTGGACAAGTAAATTGAGCCGGGTCTCGTCAGGTGTTTGCACAGCGCACAAGCCATCTGCTCTGATTCAGCTTTGGATTTGTGAAGGGGCGGCCGTGTGCCTGTGCGCTCCGGGGGCTGGTGTGGACGTGGAGAAGAGACGAGGGCGTGGGCTTTGTCTCAAATATCCCGGAACAGGCTCTGGCCGGCGTCCAACAGAGATTTGTTTGTTTTGTTGTTGTTGTTGTTGTTGTTGTTGTTGTTGTTCTCAGGGACTGAATGTCCGTACAGATGGAAGTGTCCATTGGGGTGTAATGCCACTTAAGATAAAAGCATCTGTTGTAGGATGCCCCCATCACCCCCACCCTTCTCCCGCTTACTAATAGGATTACCAGTGCTCGTGTATAGATTCGACACGCGGGTTGATTTTAGGCGCGTCATGTCGCCGGCACGTGAAACATGCCTTGTGCACCTCGGCATTGTGTTCACTCACAAGCGTGTCGTTAAGCGTGGCGTTGTGATTGTACTGCGGGTGCAAGCACACCTGCGAGAGCAGCTCCGGCCATCATCATCTGTCGGAGTGGGTAATGGGATCAGAGTGGCCTGTGTGCTTATGGCTGCCATCGTGATGGAAAAAGACCTCGCCGCCTCTGCCTCCGCCTCCAGGCTGTAAAGACCCAGGGATGAGTGTTCTGGGCAGAGCGAGCTACTGGGGCGTGACGTGACGTGTGCGCCGTGACGTAGGTGGTCTGAGGAGAGGGAGTGCGGAATCCTCACAGCTTGGGTCAGGGCTGAGACGCTGAAGGCTCTCTCTCTTACACTCACTCACAATTTTTTTAGTACACACACACACATGAACACACGAAAAGGAACACACACACACACACACACACATACACACACACACACACACACACACACACACACACACACACATAGGTCTATTTATAGCATCCGGTCTCCTGAGACTGGTGAGTCACGGTGGGAGGATCGGCTGCATTGTGACGAGCTCCAACGTTAATTAAGCACGCAGCCTATGAAGAGGAATCAGATCTGGGCGTGACTCATCAATCCTGCTCCTGTCCTCCGCACACACGCGCGCCCAATTAGGTGCAGCGAGAACCGGCCGCAGCCCTGGAGAGGCAGATAAACACATTGATTTATGAATCAGTGAATCTGTGAATGTGCGTGACCCTGAATTCACAAGCAACACTAAGGAATATGTATGTATTTTATTGGACATACAATATGTATATGAATATGAAGGAATATATATGTGTGTATGAATGAATAAGCGATCAGATATCAGTCATCAGTGTGTGTGTGTGTGTGTGTGTGTGTGTGTGTGTGTGTGTGTGTGTGTGTGTGTTTTCATCTGTGTGCACTAAGCCTTGGAAAGTGTGTACTTTCTCACCACAGAAAAGACCCAGTGCGTATTAATGGGACAAACTGGCCTTTAGGCATATTCCCTTTCTGCTGGGAAATTGTTAGTGTTCCGTTTGATTTACAGCACAGAAAGACTTAAATGACTTTGATGGTGCCCCCCCCCCCCCCCCCCCCCCTTTTCTCAGAGAGAGAGAGAGAGAATAGAGATGAGGGAGGGGAGGGTGGAGGGTGACTTCATTGTGCATAAGGCGAACTGAAGGTATTAATCTTCATACAGGTTATATCATATAGCTAGATGTTCGGGGCATCAGCTACCTCCTCAGCCGATTGGTCAGATGCTCTCCAGCAAAAGTGCGATGAAACTTTGACGTATCACTTCCTGCTGTGGCAGGTGTGTGATTGACAGCTTGTTGAACAGCGGGCTTCAGAGGGGGCTCTCTGGGCTGCTCCACTCGCAGCATGGAGCTAAATTGTGGTG